>NW_020664522.1:809061-939248 GCF_002925995.2 Terrapene triunguis | reverse complement strand
ATATAGAGTTTTCACTCTATATGCATCCGAAGAAGTGGGTTGTAGCCCACGAAAGCTTATGCTCTAATAAATTTGTTAGTCTCTAAGGTGCCACAAGTACTCCTACTATTTTTTTTAAATCATGAAAAAATAAGAAAACTGGAATCTTCATTCCCAGCATAGGGTAGCTCTTACCCTAGTCTGACTCCACTAAGCTCCATCCCGTTTCCTCAGCCTACCCAGATGCAGGGTTCAGGTATGATGTGGGGAGGCAACCCCTGCTCTCTGGGAACTCCCCACTGCAAGCAAGCGGGTGGAACCTATGCTTGAGCCCCACTCCACTATCCACTGGCTAGAGCAGCTGGCCACATACGAGGGGGAAGTGAGCTGCATTCTTTAACGGGTGGCAGTAACTTGCCTCTGCAGAATAAGAGGGGAACAGGGAAGGCATCATGACTGATTGACCATACCTGCCCAGGGCTAGACTCAGTCTAGCCATTGGTCTATTACTGTAAACCCACTGAAGTTCCACATTTAAATACTCTAAATATTTCTTACATTAAATAGCTTTTACACATACAAAATTTAAAAAGATCAATCCTGGGTTCCTCATCATCCATCCATCGTGCATTAAAACTCCAAACCCCTCCTTTTAATGCGTCTCCTCCCCTGTTCAGAACTTCGAGGGAATCCAGATAGGCTTCAGAGCGATTTGTTTTGTTTCCTCTCTCCCTCCACAACTTTCTGGCCTCTTTTATAGGCTAAGGAAAGTAATTCTCATGTGCAGTAGTGGTGCTGTAACCACTCTACTTCACTTGATAGTCGTCTCACCCATACCACTTGTGAGATGACAGCCTCACACCATATGAATCTCTAGCCTAGACTGTGTGTATCTGTGTGTGTAGAAAAGGGAACCCCACTCCCCGCCTATCTGTTTCTGGAGCTATACATTTAAATTTGTGAGCCCTTTGGTTGGTAGAAAGTAGGTCCACTGGAAGTAGGGACAACTCTACATCAACCCTTCCATGCTCCTTGGCCCATGAGCCAGGACAGTCAGTGGAATCAGTGCAGTTAATCTCTCCACCTTTCCAATTTGCCAATATACAACCTATGTACATCCATTATTTTGGGAAAGGGCATAAACTGGACAGGAATCTTCTGCTCTAGTACTTGGATTTTCTGGTGGGCAGGGAGACAATCAATTTTCAACATTTTGAGTATAATTCACCTCTGGTTCCCCGCTTGCTACCTACTTTTATAAATCTGTCTTGTAAAATGGAGTCCTTTTACTTTATTCTTTTATTCTGCTTGGAATGGAGGACAAGTAACTCCTCAAGCACTGAGTGCACCATTAGTTTATGAGAATTCAAGAAACTCACAAGTAAAGTGATCCAAAACCAATATATTAACCATCATGACTGCATTTTTCTTGGGAACTTCCCCTACACACACTCTCTCTCTCTCTCTCTATGGGGAGTGCTAAAAGGCTTACTACTGTGGCTATTGATCACTGACCCGCAAAAGGGGACCCATTAAGATGTTTTTGTTTAGAAAGGGAGCCTCCTTGAGATTCATCCTGACTCCAAGAAATCTTCCCTCAAGCAGTTTACTCCTGCCAGATGGAATGGAAGAAAGATGGTGCTCAGATGCAGGAGTGATGGGTATCATATAAGAACCTCAACCAAGATTTTCAAAAGTGATGGGTGATTTGGGGTGCCCAACTACCGGAGGCCTAATTTTCAGAAAGTAGTAAGCACCTATCCTCTGAAAAAATCAGGCCTCTCTAACGTGTGTCAAGTTGGACACCTAAAAAGTGTAGCAACCAAAATTACTAAGCACTTGAAAAAAAATCTTGGGTATAGATAATTGTTCAGCCCTCCAAAATCTCCCTACTCCCATCGAGACTTGATTCCTCTCTTCACTTTTTACATCTTTTTTGTAGCTAGCACTTACTCATTTTAAATGGCACCAGTTAATTGGCCTCAGTACAGACTAGCCTTTATAAATTTCTAATTCTCGCCTGTCCACTATATAGCTAGAGTCAAACAGTTTAAGATTTCTGCTTTCCTCTTTGCTAGCTGATCACTGCTTCAGGGACTTTAGGTGTTTTAGCAAAGCCTGAGTCTTGTTCAGAGGAATGAAAGGTGTGGGGGTAAGTTCTTTAAACCGCCTTTACAGCTCTGAAGCAAATGGAGAATGGGTTTGGCCTCTGGTGCAGGTTAGATCAGCCTCAGGAGCCACACAGTCATTCTGGCAGCTCTATACTACACAGGGAAACCCCTTACCGTGGGGGTACACCTCAGGAGCTGGTTCCCCAGGCTATGTGTTCACCTTACAGTGCTGCAGCACTGCACAGGGGCCAGAGCACAACACAGAATCTGGATCCAGAGCATGGATCTATATGGCCACAGACCCAAAGAGTGGGAGCAAGTGAGCCATGTTCCCCATTTCCCCATACCTAGCAGTCGCTAAATACAGCTAGTTTCTGGCAGTATAAGGCCAAACCAATGTATCCACATTGTAAATGAAAATTCAAAAAACCATGTGTGTGCTCAGAGGGAATAGATAAAACCCTTCAATACCAGGAGCAGATCTTTGGCCCTTTGGAGAGCTGAAGGCATGAACCTTCCCTTGTAACGCATAAAGTAGCTAGTAAAAGGAGCAGCGAGAGTACAGTTGGGAAAAACAACCCACACAGAGTCCAGAGAAAAGCCTATAATCACTGCAAACCCATGACATACAGTAGGAACATTCTGCCATTGGAATTTTTTTTTTTTGACTCTATAGTCCCTAAATAAAAGGTATGAATCGAAACTTACACTGTGGTTTTTTTCCTGTAGCAGCCAGAGTTCAAACAACTTTTCAGCAGATTGCAGCTTCCAACAAGAAGAGCATGGTGCTAGATTAAGATCAGACACAACCAGACAAAATATAGTAATTTGGGCTCCTTTGCAAAGTTGTTGCTGACCTGAACTGGTCACAGTACTGCTCCCACAAGCATTGAATATTTGCAATGGTGATAAAACCCTTCTCTCCTCACCGAAGGAACCATACACACCAAAACTAGAGTCTCATAACAAGAGCATTTCACTTAGCTGGCTGTGAAATACTGGATTTGACTTCTAACTTTAAACAGCCTATTTAAAGACAACAGCATTTACCTAAAGAAGGAAAAAGAGAGGCCCGAGTAACTAACTCACAGGAAAGCTAGAATGGCACTTTCCTACTCAAATCATCTTTCCACACTGCAGAGCCACTGAAACGGATTGAAATATAGTATTTCTACCTCCTGGTGACAAAGGAAACAGAGGAACGGGTGACTCGGTTTTTGCTGCACACAATGCTTGCAGCAGTACCATAAACTTGGATCCTCTAACGCTGCAATACACAGTCCTTTGTGCTAGTTCACAGAGAAGGTGGAAGAGGGTTTGGGAGTGGGAGAGAGATACTAAGAAGACAATCACAAGTGGAAAAATCTTTGCTCCTTGGAAGTCAATGGAAAAACACTCATTGACTTCAATGGGCCAGGATTTAATTCATATGTGGTGCAGCCCTGCGCACCCACATTAATGTTCCCTGGTAACCGTTGCCGGAGGATGTTCTAAAATGGACACCATAGAACTGTTGTAATATCCTGAGGCACAGAGCCACTCCGCTGTCCTGGCCCTATTTACGGAATTGTCTCTTATATATAAACTGACACTTGGAGGCGGGGGAGAGGGGAGACTTATGATCGGCTATCAGAAAAGCAATCCTCGCTCGCTGCTCAGTGCTCATCTGTGATAACAACAGTCATTATGAAAAGGTTGCCTCTGCTGCTTGTATATAAATCAGTGTCAAACATAGCTCTAACCTCCAGAGACAATGAGCCAGCTTTCCATTGAGCGCAGCCTGCCATGTGAATTAGCACATGACTGCTGAATGGCCAGTATTGTTGGTGTTAGCAGCAGGAGCAGCCCACTGACATTTACTTAAATACCAGGTGATCTTTTCAACAGATTTGGAGGTTTGTGACACATTTTCCTCCTGCTTTCCTGAGTGCCCCCTTCCAAAGAGAAAATCAATTTCCTTCTTTCCTCAAGCTGTCTGACCTTGAAAAGCCCATTGCTTTGCTTTGTTGGAATAGACTGAGCTGATCTTCTGCCAATTCTAATTTATCAAGAAGAAGGTGAAAGGAAACAGCAGGATTTTTTTTTTTTGGTGTTGCATAAAGAATAATGTTGCTTTTTCTCCTAGCTTTTCAATATTCTGTAAGCACTTTTGGTTAATTCAAGTGTTGTTGTGACTCTTTTGGTGCCAAATCTTCGAAGGAAAGACTAATGGGTTAAGTGAAGGATCTAAATAACATGTTTTCCAGTCATAAGATCTTTTCTCTTCTGTGTTTCATGACTTGAACTTTCATTGATCTCTGGAGGAAAACTTTTCAATTGTTCTTTGCTTTAGGTGAACAGTATGTAATCACATGCTCGGTCTTCACCATTGGAGATCACTGATCAGCAAGTATTGCTGGGCTATGATGCTTATTTTCAATTCGACTCACTGGGCCCAGGATCTCAACTGAATTAAAGTAACTTGCCCATATTATATACGCTCAAAATTTGCCTAATGTATCTTAGTGGCTCCAATCCCTACTCATATACTTGGTCCAGCTACCTCTGCTCTCCAGCAAGTTTGCTTCCCGGCAATAGTGAAGCCAGGTTTTGAGCATTGGTGGAGCCAGGGAGAGCGATGGGTCATCGTTGGTGCTACCTTCAATTATAGCTTTAATTATACCTGGCTTGAAAAGGCACTACACATACACCTAAAGGACGCTGGAAGGGGACCGGGGTCACCACCCCTGCCCACCTATTAGCTCCATCACTGCTTCCAAGCATTTTAGAGGGCTGGTATCTATAGCACTGTAGGATATCCTCCATGATATCTTTGACACCAATGGCAAGGACTCAAGACACATACATAGGAAGGAAAAGCAGATTTCACAGTGTGGTTATATGCATGATCTGGTGTTTGTAAGAGAAACACCAGGGAGGGAGGGAGGCATAGCTCAGTGGTTTGAGCATTAGCCTGCTAAACCCAGGGTTATGAGTTCAATCCTTGAGGGGGCCACTTGGGGATCTGGGGCAAAATCAGTACTTGGTTCTGCTAGTGAAGGCAGGGGGCTGGACTCAATGACCTTTCAAGGTCCCTTCCAGTTCTAGGAGATGGGATATCTCCATTTATTATTATAACACAGTATGTCCTTTTATGTGCAAAATGGGGTTTCAATGACAGAAGTCACCTCACCATGCTCTAGGTTGCCTGGATTCTAATCCTAGAGCTCAAACAAATCAGCTATTACCTATTAGGAGGATGGTCTGACACTTCTGCCTGTCAGGTTCCAAACCAGTTAATAAAGAGAGATGCATGACCAACATACTGATCATACTGATTTGAGAGATGCATGACCAACAATTTCAGCTACATCACTGCTGAGTTAAATAAAAGGGAGAAGATGAAGAACTTCATCTGCAAATTTTATCTAATAAAGTGGTCTATTCCCAACATTATTTTCAATGGCAGCTGGCAAATCTAAGATGAAGGGTGTAGCCCATTGGCCAGCCTACAGTCAGATAACGTGACAAGTCATTTTCTTTCCTCTTTTGTATATGTAAAAAATGCTAAACATTTAGTTTACTGTCAACTTAAGTTGTCTAAAATACATATTGACACTACAAAAATGTTCTTAGAATGAATAAAAAAAAGGTGCTGTCTGTTTCAATATACCACCCCAGTCATTCCTTTACATTTGCCGCAGTTTGATTTTACATGGCTTGTTCTGCCTCCGTTATTTATTGATTATATCAGCCCTTGAAATCTCTCTTTTCCTTTCGGCTGCTCTTCTCTTTTTGAGACAGAATTCTGGGTGGCAGCAGCATATACTAATCGTCATAGCAGAGTCTGGGCAGCAGGAGCTCTGGGGCTAAATCAGCACCTAAAATCAGTGTAGCTCAACTGCATAAACTGGTGGTGTGCTACTGACTTCAACCAGGTGACGAGCTAGCCCATTGCCCTCTACCCAGAGACTTGAACTGGCTTCCTGAATGACCATGGATGAGTCACTTAGAGCTTGACCCTGGGAGATGCTGAGTGCCTCCTGAGAGGTGCTGGGAGCTCTCAATTCCCATTGACTTTACTGGGAGTCAGTACTTCTCAGGTGCCACTGTGCACCTCACAGGATCAAGCCCTTTATCTCTTTCTGCCTCATTTTCTCCATCTGTAAAATAGGAGCAGATCTACTTTTCCACCCTTTGAAATGTAATTTGAGATCCTTGGATGAAAGCTGTACAAAATATTAATTATTAATATTTTCATATTGCAGCGGCATCCTTGAGAGAAGCCAACTGAAGAGATAGGGCATGAAACAGCAGAGGTCACCTGTCTTTGAAAAAGCATCTATTGCAAAAGTTCCAGTTCAGGCTACAAGCCTGGGAAACAGCTGATCTAATTATGGAAAAGCTACCCATGACAAAAAATATGAAGATGTGCTCCACTCCCTCGATTGTGCGTTACATGGGCACTCAGCTAGCAAGAAGGCTGCAGAGGTGTTTTACCCTCTGCTGTATGCTACCTGAATGGTACCAAACCATTTACAAGAAAAGTCAGAAGTAAAATTTCATATTCCCGAAAGTGAGGGACTGGGTCATACCGATTTGAGCCAGGCATAGTGCAGATAGCAACCATGAAGGATTTCCCCATACAGTTCTGTAAATGAACTTCCAGCCTCCCAGTTTAGTAGTCCAGCCCTGGGCCTCTCCTGAGTGGAAGCTCTATGAAGGGGCGGCTCCAGGCACCAGCGCAGCAAGCGCGTGCCTGGGGCGGCAAGCCGCAGGGGGCGGCCTGCCGGTTGCTGTGAGGGCGGCCGTCAGGCTGCCTTCGGTGGCATGCCTGCGGGAGGTCCGCCAGTCCCACAGCTTTGGCGGTAATTTGGTGGTGGGGACGCTGAAGACACGGCACCGGCGGACCTACCACAGGCATGCCACCGAATCCACGTGGCCAGCGGACCGCCCGCAGGCGTGCCACCGAAACCCGCCTGACAGCCGTGCTTGGGGAGGCAAAAACCATAGAGCTGCTCCTGGCTCTATGCCAAATTGTGTGATGATTTTGCAATATGAATAAATATCCAGTGGTGACAGTGACAAGACACACCAAGCTCACCTTCACTTGTGAACGTACAATGAGTCTGTTAAGGTAACAGACCACTGAAGTAGCTAACCCTCACACAGGTGGGTACTAGCATTTGGTGTGGAGTCATGCTTCCCTTTTATTGAGGAGAGTTGGATTTTATTTTATTATTTTTGCTAACGCTTTATTCTAAGATTCCATTAAGCTCTGAGCACCACAGTTCAGGCATTCCCATAGGGGAATTTTATATTCAGTTATTGTTTTAGTTTGCTTTTGAGGAACACCTAATTCAGAGTGTGCACTTAACTCTTGTCATCAGTACTTCGGTATCCCCCAGTGACCAATGCTAACAGCATTTTGCAGCTGCACTTTCTTTCAGTTCCTGCTTTAACAAATGAATTAGAAGAAGTAAAGGATTTTCTTTTTTGTGTTTGTTATTTCAAACCCACAGGCAAGGATTTCCTCTGCCTCAAATAAAAGGTTAACACAGGGCTTCAAGACTCCAGGCAGGGAGCTGTTATAGAGGATGAAAGGGAAAATACAACCAATAGAGCTTTATAATTAATCAAAATTAATTAAATGCCACCAGATTCCCTATGGAATTAAATATTATACGATACATCCATTAGAGTGTCCAAAAGAATTCACCATGAGTAGAATTTCCTCAATGAGGTCCCAACCCAGCAAGGCAATTAAATCCATGAATTATCTTTAATGAGACTTAGGCACATGCTTAAAGTTAGGCACATGGTCTTAAGCATGGGCTTAAATATTTTGCTGCACTGGAGCCAAAATGAATTGGGTACAAATAGCTGCTTGTGACAATGCTGCTTCAACTCCTAAAATATGGTATCACCTTTGAAATACAAATAGCCTGATTAAGATAAATGGTGTTACCATGAAAAATAAACCACACACACACCCCTAGCTGTCATTTCCATTTTAACTATCTCATCCTTTTAACACTATTCCGTGTCATTGAAGTATGTAACGTGCTTGACCAAGATCTAATACATCACCCTTATAACAGGCAATTAGCACAGAGAAATTTCTACAGAGGACAGAATACAGAATTCTTGCAAACCAACCTACTTACTATTGTAAGTTACTCACTGGTTATAACGGACACTTTCCAGACTTTACGGCTATCAGTAGTGCTCTGAAATGAGGGATTAAGTGCTAACAGCAAGATGAAGGCTACATGTTCAATCCACTCCTTTAAATGTAAAGCAAAGCAAGTTTTAACTGGGAAGTGCCATGTTAAGAAATATGCTGTCTGCTCAAGAGCCATTCACACAGGTGTTAAAACCAGTATTACTTGAAATAGTTTTAAACATGGCATGTTACCACAGCAAACCCAGGCAGAAATACCTGAAGGAATTTATGATGACCCTGTTAGCTTTCATTCCCAAGGGCTCCTGCTGCACACTGTCAAACTACCTCGGGCATTAACCACACTAGCATTTTTCTGAAATTCTCCCAGCATTGCATTATAATGAGTGTAGTCACCCCAGCTGTAGCAACAGTGGGAGGATTATTGCAGACAGCACTTCAGTGTCTTTACCACCATATCATCTAAATATGTTCAAATGGTATGGTGGTAAAAATGCCAGCAGGCACTAGCAACCAGTCTGCACTAGCAGTATCAATGGTGGAGTTGCAATAGTAAGAGCTTTTAAGAAAAATGCCAATGTGAAGAAAGCCTGAGAAGGGCGTAGAAGGCCAGGTGCAGGTGGGTAAAGGCAGGGTAAAGGTGCGAAGCCAAAGGAGTACTGCAGAGTGAACACCTAGCCACTCAGTTTTTCAGGATTTTCCAATGACTCTGGTGGGGGAGGTTTGAGGTCCATGTGCTGTGTCTGCTCCACAGTGAGACAAATCCTGTCCACCCCAACGGGATGGAGTCTTGAGTTTCTATTCTCAGAGTTCCCAAGTGTTTTCCAAGGCCATGTCTACAATTACCAAGTTCTGTCGACAAAAGTGATGTTGACAGCCAAAATTTGACATCATAAAAATCAGAATCACATGTTCACACTCACTCCCTCTGTCGGCAGAGCATGTCCACAGTGGAAGCACCATCATTGACAGTGTGAGCAATGCACTGTGGGTACCTATCCAGCTTGACACTTTGTCGCTAGGCATTGTGGGAAGGCAGAGAGGATCGCGGCACATTCTGGGACCGGGCTCAATGTCCCGTGATGTATTGTTTTCTGTCCCAGTACTCAGACTCATAGGTCGGAAGGGACCTGTTTTGTGCAGGAGGTCAGACTATTTGATCATAATGGTCTCTTCTGACCTTAAAGTTTATGAGTCTGTGATCTTCTAGTCTGACCTCCTGCACAACACAGGCCACATAATCTCACCCATCCACTCCTGTAACAAACCCTGACCCATGTCTGAGCTACTGAAGTCCTCAACTTGTGGTTTAAAGACTTCAAGGTGCAGAGAATCCTCCAGCAAGTGACCTGTGCCCCACACTACAGAGGAAGGCGAAAACCCCCCCAGGGCCTCTGCCAATCATCCCTGGAGGAAAACTCCTTCCCGACCCCAAATATGGCAATCAGCTAAACCCTGAGCATGTGGGCAAGACTCACCAGCCAGACACCCAGGAAAGAATTCTCTGAAATAACTCAGATCCCACCCTATCTAGTGTCCCATCACAGGCTATTGCACATATTTACCGCTAATAGTCAAAGATCAATTAATTGCCAAAATTAGGCTATCCCATCATACCATCCCTTCCATAAACCTATCAAGCTTAGTCTTGAAGCCAGATATGTCTCTTGCCTCCACTACTTCCCTTGGAAGGCTATTCCAGAACTTCACTCCTCTGATGGTTAGAAACCTTCATCTAATTTCAAGTCTAAACTTCCTGATGGCCAGTTTATATCCATTTGTTATTGTGTCCACATTGGTACTGAGCTTAAATAACTCCTCTCCCTCCCTGGTATTTATCCCTCTGATATATTTATAGAGAGCAATCATATCTCCCCTCAGCCTTCTTTTGGTTAGGCTAAACAATCGAAGCTCTTTCAGTCTCAATGGGCTTTCTTTCCCAGAATTTTTGCAACGGCCCTTCTTTGTGGTGCACCCTGGCATCTTTGTGAGAAGGGATGGATCCTGCAGTGCTCTCCTATGCTCTGTTAACTGTCATGAAGACATTGTGTATAGCAGTGCAGTTAATCTTGAAGTTCCTACCTGAAAAAGACTCCCAGGCGCCCGACATGATGTGTTATATGGATAGGAGCAACTTTAGATTGCTTTTGGCATTCACAGAACAGCTGCATAGGGTAGACCGTCGCTTTTGGGCTTAGGAAACAAGCACTGAATGGTGGGATCGTATCGTCATGCAGGTCTGGGATGGAGAGCAGTGACTACAGAACTTTTGGATGCGGAAAGCCACCTTCCTGGAACTGTGTGTGGAGCTCGCCCCAACACTGCAGTGCAAGGACACCCGAATGAGAGCTGCCCTATCGGTGGAGAAGCATGTGGCAATCGCTGTGTGGAAGCTGGCGATTCCAGCCTGCTACCGGTTGGTTGAGAATCAATTTGGAGTAGGGAAGTTGACCGTTGGGGCTGCATTAATGCAAGTATGCAGGGCAGTAAATTGCATCCTGCTACAAAGGACCGTGACTCTGGGAAATGTGCGTGAAATAGTGGACAGTTTTACAGAAATAGGTTTCCCTAACTGTGGGGCGCGCCTCATGGGGAAAAGAGCATACGCTCTTTACAAGGGTCGTGGCGCAGCATACTAGGAAAAAAATTCTAAAATTCTTCCACACTTTTCACAGGCAGGGGTCATTCTAGCAGACATCTCACTGCTAAGGGTAAGCAGGGAAGCGAGGGCACATCTACCCCATGCTTGTGGCTTCTGCCCTGCTCCCTATGCTGCTTGCCTATGTGCCGCTTTGGTCCCTGCACAAGTGATTGCCGAATGGCGCGGGAAAGTGTCCTACAACGGGGAAAGGAACAAAGCAGCTCTGCCAAGGAACCTTGGGCAGACGATTGCTGAGTACCTCCTGGAAAGTTTCCTGGAGATCTCTCTGGAGGATTCCTGTGAGATCTCGGCATGCATCAACATCCTGTTCTGCCATACTGATTAACTACACGGGGAAATGTCCAGCTCACAAAAACACAGCCAGCCTCCCACATTTCTAGACCTTGAACTCACCTCCACACTACACAAACCACAGCCATAGGCTTCTCCTCTTCTGCTTCTTGCTCACCAGAAAGCAACTGCTGAGACTGGCTAGATACCTCTGGAGTGGAGAACAGTTCCTGGCTGCCTATCCCACTGTGTGACCCTGCTGGAAGCTCCACATCGTCGTCTAACTCCACCTTTTCATCAATAACTTTATCCTCTGGGTTAAGTCCTCTTTCCACCCCCTCCAGGCCTGCCAAAGTATCCATGGGGCTCTTGGTGGTGGAGTTGCCACCAAGGATAGCGCCCAGCTCCTTATAGAATTGGCAGGCCTTAGGTGAAGCACCGGAGCGACGGTTTGCCTCCCTCGCCTTATGGTACGCCTGCCTCTGCTCCTTTATCTTCACTCTGCACTGCAGCATGTCCCGATCATAGCCCTTTTCGCACAAGCCTCAAAAAATGTGCCCATAGGTATCCCAATTCCTACAGCTCAAGCGCAGCTGGGACTGCACAGCCTCCTCTCCCCATAAACTGATCAGATCCAACAGCTCAACAGTGTTCCAAGTGGGAGAAAGTTTGGTGCTATATGTTAATTTCTTTCATCAGACTGTGAACCCCTTCCTCATACTGGTGAGCAGCTGGGTACAAAGAGACTATTCCTGGGAGTAACTGCTCATCAGTGTGAATAAGAGGTTCACAATCTGGCCCTTTGCTAATAAAGCCAAACTCCAAGGAGAAGGTGACTGTGGCCTCTACATAGTATATTTGAGAGCAGGTTGGTAAAGGCATCTGCTCACATTAATCTACCCCACAGGTGTGTAGCAGAGATTAGGTAACACATATGCACATGCTTACCTGTGCTGGTAATGTTCAACACAGCTAATGGTGCCGGGATTCTAGGTGGCAATTTTCAATGGGTTTTAAGGGAGCCAAGTGCCCAATTCCCACTGAAAATCCCAGTCCTAACCCTCAATTTCAAATGGCACTAACTGCTCCCATAATCAACTCCACCCCCCTTCAAAGAGCCTTCACTGTTTCTATTCCTTAAACCGCCTGGTATTATTTTAGTCTGTCATTTAAAAATAATAAAGTTAATGTTTATTTATGCTTTTCCATTTATGGGTACTAAATAGCAGGAGTACATACTACTACCTATAAATCAGAAAAGGGGGACATGTGAATTAGCAAACATACTGAAAAATGATCTTCATAGTTACAGAAGACAGTAAATCTAGACTTTTTTCTGTGCCTCTGGGAAAACAAACAGTCATAATAAAAATAAAGACAGATGTTAAAAGCAGAGGGACTGAAAAGTTATTACTGGTACATCACCATGCACCTTATTTGCATTGTTTATATTCTTAAAGGGCCCAAACCTGTGAAGTGCTGAGCTCAACTGGGAGTTCATGGGGTTCAGCAACCAGAAGCAGCTCAATACCTCGTAGGATTGAGCCCCAATGCTTTGCTTTTGTCAGTGTAAAATTGAGCTTAGCCTCTTCATTATTGCCTCTTAGAATACCTAAGCAGCCACACATCATAAAAGCTAACTCATAAAAAATGGCCTGAATATGTATCCTGGGTCATGTGCTAGTCTGTGCCGATGGAAGCAAAATGAACACATAGTAAGGGCCAAATTCAACCCATATGTCAGTGGACATACCTCCTCTGATGTTAGTGGTGTTTGGGCTGCTTCCCCAAGGCTGAATTGAGCATTCGTGCTACGGAAGTGGCAATAATGGGAATAGGAATTCTCTTGATAGCAGCAGCTGCACACACAACCTGCTCCATTTAGACAGATTATTCTTGCCCCAGGGCAAAACTAAACTGCACGATGTGTATGTGCATGTGTTTGTGCATGCACAGATGTCATTGCCAGCTCAGGGATGTATATACCCAAACATAAGGCGCACTCTCTGTCATGCCACCCCAAAACACACCTCTGTTACTACTGTGCAGGGCCCCTGGATCAACCTCTTTACTGCTTTTGAAGGACCCAGAATCAGAGGGAAGAGTTTCACCTCTCTTTCCCCACACTACAGCCAGTCCCGTCCCCCCAGGTGGCACCTATACGCAACACTCCACTAGGTCTGCAGCACTCAAGGGGTAAGTTATGGAGGGTGAGTGGCAAGGACATCAAGAGGAATGGTGTGCAGAAAGTGAGCTCAGACTATGAAAGAGATCCGCAGTGCAGCTCTGAGACGCTACTCTCATTCCCCTTTCATTCCAATGCTACGTATTGATGGGTTGTTCTCCGAGCCTCTCTCACTTTAGAACGAGGAGTACTTGTGGCACCTTAGAGACTAACAAATTTGGGTTTTAGCCCACGAAAGCTTACGCCCAGATAAATTTGTGAGTCTCTAAGGTGCCACAAGGACTCCTCGTTCTTTTTGCTGATACAGACTAACACGGCTACCACTCTAAAACTTCTCACTTTAGAGCGTCACACCTCATGAGCAGTTCGTGGAGAGGACCATAAAGCAAAGCAGAATGCTTCTCTCACCCAACCTGAGATTGAGACAAGCTTTCACACATGGGGTGGGGGGAAGCAATCCATTCTAATGCATGAGCAACGCTCAATAATTCATTACTCAGAGAAGCATCTTTTAGTAAGAATGGAAACAAACATAATTTCTGAGTACCACTCCCTCTGTCCTGACTAATAAGAATAGCCCAGTCTGAGCGGATGAGCTTTCCAGGGAGTTATTTTGCTCATCTGCATAGCAGCATTCTCTTCCAGAGCAAAAGGAGCGGCAGTTCTTTTCCCAAAACAGAAAAAACAAAACAAAAAAACCTGATAAGTGATTGACTGTAAAATAAACAAACAACAAATAAAAAATATTTTAAAAAATGCTGGTGCTATAGAATAGTTAACATGCTGTTAAAGTGTGTGTCATGGTGATTTACATAGAAATAGTCTACTTTGCAGCCCAAGAGACAACTGTAAGTTAGTGTAAACGTGTAGCCAGATGCATAGTCACTCCCTCGCTAATCCTGCGCTGCACTCTCTAGTTTATCGTTGTGCACATTCTGCAGCAGAAGGAATGAAAAAGAGGCATCGGTCTGTGGAAGTACACTATTAAATCAACCACTGAAAACAGACCTGAAATCAGCTCAGCCTTTTAACTTTTCTGTAGATTTTTATTTTCTTTTAGTCTTGTGGTTAAGGCAAAGCATTGGGTTCTAGTCCTAGTGCTGATACCGTCTTCCTTTGTAGCCCTGGGCAAGTCCCTTAACCTCGCTGCTTCAGTCTCCCAATCTGAGTGGGGATAGTAGTACTGCCCTACTGCACAGAGTGCTATGAGGATTAATTAATGTTTGTAATAAGGGAGTAGAGTATTGGCCTCATGAACTTTACACTGTCAAAGAAGCAAGGGGTGAAGGAGGGCTGTCGGGGATCCTGTTCCTTCTCTGTTTAGCCTCCTCTTAAGCCAACTACAGGATATAATGATCATTCCCCATTTTATATTGGGAAGAATTTTATACACACACACACGTGTACCACTTACATACACACAGCCAATCAACAGCAGGCCTCTGGGTACTACAGAAACCTGTTGCTTTCTGAATATGTTTATTACACAGAAGCCTGTTGAGTCTGACTTATTTGTGATAAAGGCTTGAAAAGTGAATACTGTTTTCTTCTGATGTGCGGATGTTAGCATACAGTGTTCATTAAAAGATATTCCAACAAGCTGCATTAACTGGATAACCCCAGTGATTAGGCTCAAACTTCTCTGATTTAGCCACATTTCTCACACCAGTATGTATAACAATATTTTTCTTCAGATCAGGAGGGCTGACATTACTCTCACCATGCTGTAGGGAAATATTAGTTTTAGACTGCTAATGTTTTATTTATTTTTAGTAAGCCTGGTATAGGGCAGAAACACAGGAAACGCAACCCAGACAATGACCACTGATCCACCTAGTCTAGTATTCTAGTTTTAAAAGATTAAGAGATTATGATCATTTAGTCTGACCACCTGCATTGCACAGGCCATACAAATCTCACCTAGTGATTCCTGAAGCAAGTCCAATGTGGTTGAACTAGATCATACATTTTAGAATGAGATTCGTTCTTGAGGTCAACCTTGTCATGGCTCCAGCACTGCTCTATACAAAACGATTCAAAGGAAAGTGAGTTCCTTCCCCTCCTCATCAATAGCATAACCAAACAATGTTGCAAATGTACAGGGCATGGGGAAATGGCGAATGGCATTCCTTCCTGACTCATGCTAGCAACCAATTTATGACCTGAAGAATAAGGATTATTATCCTTTGTAACTATTAACTCAGCCAGTGTAACAGCACTGAATGATTTATTAATGTAAACATACAATCCTTTTCCTTCCACCCACCCATATTTTACTAAACTATTCGTCTCAGGGAATTCTGTGGGTTGATTATATACAACATAAAAAGTGTTTCTTCTCTTCTGAACATGCTTTCTTTACATTTCAAGTACACCTCCTGTGCTTGTGTTAAGAGGAAAATGTGGTTGGCCTTCACTTTACCATTCATTATTTTAGATACCTCTATCATCTCTCTTCTTAATATCGTCCCTTTCCCAAACTAAATCATGCTAGACTTTTTAATCCCTCTTCATATGAAAGTTCCCTCCCCCAGTGCTTCTAATCATTTTCATTACCTTTCTCTGAAATGAGGTGACCAAAACTCAATGCTGAATTCATGGTGAAGTCATTCCATCAATTTACATAATGGCATTATAAAATTCCCATACGACTCCCCTTCTTCTACAGCCAAATGTTGTATTTGCTTTTTGGAGTGCTGCTGGACATTCAGCAGATGCCTTCATTAAACTGTCCTCTGTGACGTGTACACCTTTCTCCTGAGAGGTCTCAACTAACTCAGAACCCATCCGCGTGCATGAGTAGTTTTAAATTGTCCCTTCCAATGTAAATTATCTTGCAAGTCAATTCTGAGTTTTACTTGCCATGCTGTTGCCTAATAAACTAATTCTTTTAGATCTTTTTGGAGAATCTCTCACAATCATCCACAATTTTTAGTCTTCTAAATAAGTTTGGGCCTTCCAATAAATGGCGGCCATCTTGTTATTCACTATTCTACTCCTAATCCTAGAAGCACCTTGATATTAATGACTGTTTCTCAGAATGGAAAGACATTTATTCCTGCTCTTCACTTCTCAGCTCCTAAACAGTTTTTAATCCATGGCAGAATTTTATCATTCAACCTGCAGTTCCATAATAGACTATTGTAAGAGATGTCAATAGAAGCCTACTGAACGCCTACAAATATTGAATCCAATGCTTCTTCTGGACTCCTTATTTTGTTGTCTCTTTTCAAAAACCCTAGTGAGTTAGAGACATCCAGTTTATCCTTACAACAGCTGTGCTCTTTTGTGGTGGAAACACAGGAATTGCCATACTGGATCAGACCAGTGGTCCATCAAGGTAAAATCTGAACACAGGAAACCAAGGGCTCTTGTATTAACCCCTAACACTATCACTGTGGCAGTTAGCTGGAATTTCATTAGACTGTCCAGAGGTGCTCTCGGGAACAAGTTTGACAGATGGCAACCTATTTGTCTCTGCCTTTTACATCTCGGGCATCCAGACTTTCTAACAATCTCAAAGTCACTTCTGAAATGTAAACATAATAATAAAAAAAAACCCATTCAATTGCTATTAGCATCCACCTCTGAGGTACCTTTCTCTTTCCCATCCCTTCCCAGCTGAGCGTTCCCTTTTTTCCTAAATGGTGATTGCTTTGGTAATACCTCTGACCTTGACTTGTGCATGAGAGAGGGGGAGAGAGAACGCGTGCAAGAGAGACACAAAACTCAAGCCCTGGAAATCTGTTTATGTATTCTGAGAGCACATCTTCAGAGAGGGATGACTTAAGAAAGAGGGAAGCATGATGTGCATGCCAAGGCGAGCACTTCATGACTTATTTATAAGGGAAGGGGCATAAAAAAAATTGCTAAAGGAGAAAGAAGAGAGAAAAATCTGACTTACCTTGTCGGTGTAGACGAAGAACAGAATCACGATGGTGAGCTCCAGCAGGAATATAATTAACAGCATGATAAAAAACTGTCAAGAGAAGAGGGGACAGGGGAAGAAACAAAAACCCAGAAACATCAAAATCTGTTTCATCTTCCTCCTGCTGTACAATAATTACATTCGGCAGGTCATGCATGAAAAGGGGGCTTTTGTTTTATGGACAGCAGGGTACAGAGTTACTGCAAGCGAGGTGTTTGCACCATGCAGCATTGGAAAGCACACACAGGACTAGTCAGGGACACAGTATGTCCAGACACACACACAGCCTGCTTCTGCTCCTACTAACTTCAGTGAGAGCAGGGGCTTTTGTTTGTTTGTTTGTTTGTTTTGTTTAACCAAATCTTTGCAGTTAATGAAATGGCTTGGACATTTCTATTCTTCTCATTCCATACAAGGTGCTTCCCTCTCTGGAACAAGGAAGCCACAGGTCACTCCATTATGGCTACTGGGAAAGTGAAAGGAACATTTAAATGTTTGTGTACAAAGTTAGTATGAAGCCTTCTTCAGGCTAGGTATAAAAACGTCTCAAAAGTTTGAACTGGAAGGTGTCTCATTTATACTTATAGCATTTTTAAAAAATTGCTCAGTTTAGCTTCTTGGCTCTGAGGAAACATCCCATCTAATGCCAAAAATGGGATTTATAAAAGTATATGAATTCCTGGATTATGGATTTCAAGTAGGGGTCTCAAAAGGGCTCAGCTCTCATTGACTTCAGTGGGAACAGAGGTAGGCCAACACTGAGCACTTCTGAAAATCCCACCTTTCACATTTTGTGATGAGAAAAAAATGTTGCCACTCCAACTCTAGACAGGCTGTGGTGCAGTCATGGCAGAATGGCCCTGTAGAGTTAAGAGACTGAAGAGAGCTACTAAGCTATCTTTGTCTATCTCCAAGGTTTCCCTGCAATAAACAGGTCTGATGAAAAGTCCATTGAAGTAGACAGAAAGACTCTTATTGATTTCAATGGGCTTTGGAACAGGCCCTAATTAACAGTTCATGGTGTTATAAAAAGAGGATTATTTAGAAATCAGGAGGACGACATAAGATTGCTCACAGGCTCCACTGCCCCCTACAAGTTCACACACCTACCTACCTGCAAGACTAGAATTTTATAACTTTGATTGAATGTTTTGATTGAAACCTCCGTTTCAGAGGTGGAAAAAAAAATTTACTGCTCCTTTTGCTTCAGCCACTCAGCTGCAAACCTATAAAACTTCAATGGCTAAAAAAGCATTATCAGAGCTTTTCTTTGCCTGAAGAGTGGAAGCCAAACCTTTGAACCTATGAATTTCTGTGATAAAATAAAGGGCAAAAGATCTGGAGACAGAAAACAATTTTCCACCAGTACAATGGCACACATTTTGTTGCATTTGGCCCCAAAAGTCTTAAATTATGGTTTATTTTCACTTCTTCTTCGCTGGAATCTAAAGACTAGAGTGACCCTAGTACCGGAATCTACTTTCACCCAATTCTGGGTCAGGGCACCCATTCATGGCAGCAACCTCCCAGGCAGACCTCCTTGTCGTTATCATCCAGAAATTGGATGAATTGGTGAATACCAGCCCATGTGTCATTGGTCTTTAATACTGCGATTTCAGATTGCAGCATAGTATTCAGTGAGCAGGGACAAAGTATATCACCATGTACTTGAATGCCGTGGTACTGCAAGAACACTCTGTTCCTTGATACCTACCTCCACTGGGACATGTCACCCCTCATTAGAGATTCTGGCATATCCATAAAATGTATGTGAATTATATTGTGTATGTCCATAAACTGCACTTTCCCTTTGAGAGTGTAGGGGGGCACCGGGCCAAAGCTGGTGAGTAGGTATATCACGGACGCCCCCTATTATTAAGGTTGCCCTACACTTCTGATTATAAGAATTTGTTTTCAGTTGCTCATAACTTTTCCTAACTTTGACCATTTTGGCTGAAATTTTCCATGCCAGGTATCTGGCTCAGGCTGCCATCCCCACAGACCAATGAGCATACTCCAGCCTGCAGTGCTGACCAGACTGCACATGTGCTATCCCCCACAGACCAAATACTCATGCTCCATCCCCTCACAGATCCTACGCGTAACAGGACTGTGTATGCTCCAGTCCAGGTGTACAGGGATTCAGAAGAACTTTCCTTATAATGGCTCCTCCCAGCTGCTCCGGGCTGGAGTGGAGCCAAGCACCATCACTGAGAGTAAGCAATTTGTTCCTGCTGTGCTTTCAATGACCCCTCTGCTGGGATGCAGGCAGTGTGGCAGAGGACGTTGTCTGATTCGAATACAGAGAGGATAAAAGCCAGACCACAGCGGGGTGGGAACGTGGAAGGAATAGACTGGGACAAGGTGTCTGTAAATCTGGAAATAGAGTGTGGTGGGGAGAGAGGAACTGGGACTACATGAAGGGAGGAGGAGACTGGAAGTTGAGGGGTGAGATTAGGATTCAGACAGGGAGTCTGGAGGGGAAGTCTAGGATGGGCTGAGTAAGGACACTGGGATGAGAAGCATGAGGAGTAGAGACTGGCCTGGGTAGGTTAAGAGAATGGGACTAGGACAAGGACCCAGAAGGGGGTGGGGGAGGAGACAAGTCAGTAGAAATGGGACAGAAGGAGCCAAGCTTGGGGGAAATGGGCAGAAGAGTCTGTGTACACTAGACCACACTCTTCTCCAGAGCCTGGAATGGAACCCAAGATTCCCGAGTCTCTCATTCCTCTGCTTTCAACAAAAATCTACAAAACCCACTCGCAAAGTGTGTCTCATCCCTTTCTAGGGTTGGTTCACACAGGGGATGACAACCTACTATTGTTATCATTTATGCTTTTAGCTCAAGTGGCAGAGGTGTGGGTGGTGGATCCACAGGGTGGGTGTCAATACGATGCCAACCTGATGGAATTCCTGTTCTTTAAGTTTGCTTTAAAATAAAATAAGTAAAAAAATATTAACAATGTTGCAAAGTCAAGCAGTCAAAAGATAGGAAATGTCCAAATTAAGGTTGTCTGTGGAAATCTAATTTGGTTTCCTTATACATCTGCATTATGATACAATCTTTAATTAAAGGATCACATGCTGTTTTTGATACAGGACCCATGCCACTTTCTGTGCACATGATGGATCTGCTCTTGTGATGAACTGGGCTTTGCGTAGTAAAGGAGGGTGTTGTCTACAGGTTCATTTGTTGAAGTTGGAATGCGTGTAGTGAAATGACGGGATTGCAGGAAGAGAAAGGATGCTAGGAAGCTGAATGTTGCCCTGGGAGGTGTGGTTTACATTTCTGCCTCTGCCACAGAGGTCTCATGTGTAAGACTGTGAATCATTCACGGAGGTCACAGCTTCTGTGACTTTCCGTGACCTCCATGAATTTTGCAGTGCTTGTGTGGCTGACCCCAGGACCACCCCAGCAGCCTGGGAAGTCCCTGGGCCAGCCACACCGGCCGCTGCTCTGGCAGGCCCAGGCAACTGGTCCCCAGTATTGCCCTGAAGCAGCAGGGCCCCGGGCCACACCCCAGCAGCAGTCTTCAGGAGCGCCCCCCTCCCAGCAGGTAAGATTTAGTCACGGGTATTTTTAGTAAAAGTCATGGACAGGTCATGGGGCCATGACTTCTTGTTTATTGCCCGTGACCTGTCCATGACTTTTACTAAAAATACCCGTGACTAAAATGTAGCCTTACTCATGTGATGCCAGGCAAGTCACTTAAGCCAAACTTTTCAGTGACTACTACCACTGTGTATTCCTCATTTTCTGCAGTTGAGTGTGCTCAGCACTTCTGTAAATTAGTCCCGAGTCTCAGGTTGTTCGCCCAGATACCATGATAATAAGGGCAACATAAAAATCTATTTAGAACGGAATAGCTCTGTGAACTTTCCAAACCACAGTATGTTAGGATTTCTCTCCATCTCCAAAGCCACAAACAAAACAAAACGATGATTTCTTTTCTCCACAAAATAATAGTATTGTTTTAAACAAGGCTTTCAGCCTTATGTCTCTCATGTCTTGTCTCCACTGACAAAACAAGGTAAATTTTTACCATGGGTTAACTAACATGCATGAGCTATCCTGCTGTAAAAATATAGTGGAGACAAGGCACTGTAGTTTGACTGCCATGTAGGTGAAGTCAACCTCAGGAAGGAGGTGCAGTGCTCATCTCGCCTATCTACCCTGTGGTAAACACTGCAGGTACCCTGTCTCCACCCAGGATTTTACAGAAAGATAACTATTGTGTAATTCTCACTGTAAAAAGACGCCTTTGTAAGGAGTGAAGACAATTCCTCAGTGTCCCCCAGATGTAGCGGTATTACAGCTTAACCCTGCACACACACTGATCTGATGGTCATAATCTCAGACACACGCACTCCTCCACCATACTCCCCCAGAACCTACCGCCACAAACTGACCTGATTTTTTCATTAACTTCCAAGGTGGAATTAAGTCAAACATGAGAGCCAAGGCAGGATTGGCATATAGCAGACAAGTGAGAGCCTACGCAACCCCTGCATGCCCCCTGAAAACCCTCACCATTTCTTTTGCAGCCCCCTATCAAGTGAGCTCCTGAACTCGGGTGATAAATAAGAAGAATAAAAAATAAGCTTTGCTGCTGTCCTGTGAGACTACAGGCTGTTGATATAATAAAGATTTATGTGCTGAGAAACAACAATCCCAAAGCAAAGTGTTCATGTAGAACTCCATAAAGAAGATTGATCTAACCTTGTAGCTAGAGATACTTCACCACAGCGCTTGTCAACATGGCAGAGGTTCACAAGGGGGGTTAAGCCAAAAATAATCCCACAGGCTCTAGGACTCAGTGGGAGTGAAGGAAGGGGAGGAAAGGAGATCCCTCCCTATCTTGCTGCTGCTGCTCCACCCCAATCCAATTCCAGTGCGACTTCTCAGCCCTTCCCCTCCACTTCCTTCACACCCCTCCCTCACCACCTCTCCACATAGAACTCAGCTGAGGGAGTAGAGAAGAGGACACTCAATGGGCTGAAGAGGATACTTTGGAGTTGATGCAGCCCCCAAAATTAAGCACAGCCAGTGTGTGGGGGGAGGAAGGAGAAAACAAAAGGAAGATCCCCACTTGCAACCCCACCCCCAACCAGTGCCAGCTCCCTCATCCAGCACCGGGCTATGACTCAGAAGATCTGGGTTTATTTCCTTGTTCTGCCACAGACTCTCTGTCCAACCTAGGGCATGTCACAATCTCTCTGTGTCTCATGGACCCATCTGTAAAATGGGGATAATACTTCCCTTCCTCACAGGAGTGTTGTGAGGATACATTAAGGAATGTTTTTGAGGCACTCCTACAAGACTGCTCCAGCCAGCAGGAAATTAAATTGTGCTGGGAACAGGTTTGGCCTCTGGCAGCCCCAGGATCAAGAAAACAGAAACAGGACTTACAGTCACCTTTCTTCAGCTGCATTGAGCATGACCTTCGAGTAGTCGGGGGTCTAAACCTTTAAGTCCAGGTGAAAGGCAGCTTGCAAACGACTCTGGATAAACAAATCCTGACTGTTCAGCTTATGTATCACTGCTTCCTTCCAAGATATTAATTTCCCCACATGCCCACTTCTGAAATTCAGAAGCCCTCCTAGTCGACTACACCTTTTGGCCCTTTCACATTAGATCTCAGAACACAGTTGTCTTGATTGACTGGCAAGGGTTTTAATTTGCCCTTTGGTAGAAAACTACACTGAAGTAGGATGTTTTTAAAATGTATATGTTAGATCAGACAATCAAAAACAGTCACAAGCACTTTATAACAGAAAACAAAGGATTTATAAGAGAGGCAGCATAGTCTGGTTTGTTACGCACAGAACTGGGGCTTTAGAGACCTACAGCCTAATCTTGGCTCTGACTCTAATTTGCTGCTGTGTGGCCTTGAACAAGTCACAATCTCTGCTTCCACATCAATAAAAAAATTAATATACTTATCTACCTCACCAGGATGCTCTAAGGATTTAGTACAGTGACGTTTGTATAGAACTTGGAACATGTGAAGTGCTAAGTAGTAGTAGTATTTCTACATATGCTGTCACAGTCACCCTTATGGTACTAGTGGCCTTTCATCTGAAGATTCATGCCAGAACGCTTTTGTTGCACTTCACAGTTCTCTCAGCCATACCAAAACACAAGATGACTCTCTCATAACATGCAAGGTTCCCCTCCACTCATGGTACATGCTCATAAAAATTATACACCAGTATATTTTCAGTACACACTATCTGGAGCATGGTGTGTACCTCTAGGTTTATTAATGTACCTGGTGCTAAAGCATATTGTGATGTTGCACCCCATAATGCTTTATGGGAATATGCTTATGAATGTATATATGACATAACTGGAATATGTTTTATGCTACATATGCTATGTAACATATATCTGCAAAGATTATGAGCTACTGAATATATTCATCCTATTTGTATGCACATGTCATTTTTGTATTCAAAGTTATGAATATTGGCTGTGTACTTGTTTGAGTTTAAAAGTAGCCTTAGTAAAGCATTTGGTCAGATTCTTAAGAAAGGAATGTGCAAATTAAGTGCCCAATCAAGAAACACATAACTGACAATGGATCTTGGAAGACTCCAATCCACATAAGAAACATTCAAGATAGCATGTGGGCAATGGCTGCTGCCTGTAAAAACTGAGTCATGCATGGACATGTGACTTGCCCATGTGACTCCAAAACTCCATCTTGGAGCTAGATTTTGCACAGGAGAGAGGAGGGGGTCTCCACCCACAAGAGAAAGTCTACTTAAGCCCCTGGAAGCCCCTCCATTTTGTCTTCAACTGGCTCAAGAGATATCCTTTGGGGGTAAAGAGGCTACCTGAAAGAAACTGGAACAAAGGACAGTAACCATGGGGGTGTAAGTGATTGCTGGACCCAGACTAGAAGGAGGCTAGTCTGTAAAAGAAGTTTACTGGAACATCTCTGAGGGCGAGATTTCATCTGTAATCACTTTCTTACTGTATTAGGTTTAGACTTGCGTGTTTTATTTTATTTTGCTTGGTAATTCACTTTGTTCTTTCTGTTATTACTTGGAACCACTTAAACCCTACTTTTTGTATTTAATAAAATCACTTTTTACTTATTAATTAGCCCAGAGTATGTATTAATCCCTGGGCGGGCAAACAGCTGTGCATCTCTCTCTATCAGTGTTATAGAGGGCGAACAATTTATGAGTTTACCCTGTATAAGGTTTACTGAGTATAGAATCTCCTTCAAACACAATATTTGCCCTTTCCATCAGAGGTCACCAGAAGGTCAGCCATCTTTTTTTGTTTAATTGGAGTTCAACCTTTCAAATGCCCCTGTGAGACACGAACGAGAAATGTGAAGCAATTGTTCATTATGGTTTGCCATCATCTCTCCCTTTACAACATCTCAGATCCCAAATTTAAACTATGACCTTTCCCTTAGAGGTCACCAAAAAGCCTTAAGTCTTCTTGCATTTAAACCATTCAGAGGTTTTTTGAGCCAAGATCTTAAAGTCTGGTTTACTCATTCATTACACACTTCATTAGGGGAGGGAGAAAAGAAAAGAAATTTGACATTTCTATCAAACCATGTGTTACCAAAAGGTCACCGATCTAACTTAGATTGTAAGCTCTTTGGGGAAGGGACTTCTTTTGTCCTGTGTTTGTATAGTGCCTTGCACAAAACTGGGGCTCCTTGGCACTAGGAAAATACAAATGACAAATAGCAATTTTCAACACTCACCTCATGAGCCTTTTGCCATCTAATACACATCTGCTAAGACTACTAATGTTCCAAATTTTGTTCAGCTTCAAATTTCTGCTTCTTTAAAATCAACCTGCTACATTTCCCTTTCCCCAGTATGAAATTTCCCCTCCCACCACCAAAGAAATAAAAATAAAAAATGGATTTAAGGCCTGTCAACTGGCAACTCTACAGGATAAAAAAATTAGTTGCCAAGATTCTCAAAAGTAAATAAGTGATTTTTGGGTGCACCCCCAGGAGAAACACTTTAAAAGGACTTCATTTTTAGAAATGCTGAGGTATCTCAGGTTGGGTACCAAAAAACTGAGGAAGTCAAATTCACTACTCACTCTGAAAATGTTGGACAGGAGCTTTACTGCACTGGAAAGTGGAGATTTCTGCCCTTTCACTGGCATGCACGACACTTACTTCTAGTCAACATAGACACTAAGATAACAGACTTTTAAGTTGTGCTATTTGTATGTGTAGGAAAGGTATTGGAGGTCAAGTTTAGAGGCTTTTGGATTTTTATTTTAAGGCTCCCTTCTCAGTCATGTACAGTTTGACTTGTGGAAAGTAAGGCTGGGCCAATATTTTCAAACTTCAGTACCTAAAGATAGGCACCTAAAGTGGCCAAATTTTAAGAGGTATTGAGCACCCACAACTGTCATTGATTTCACTAGAAGTTATATGGGATCCAGGGCTCTGAAAATGAGGCCACTTTTATTTAGATATGCGAGGCAAACCAGCACCCATGGAAATCATTAAAAGTACTCATTGACTTCGCTGAGCACTAGGTTGGGCCCTGAACATGGATTCAGGTGCTTATCGGTGGTACTAGTGTTTGAAAATGTTAGCTCTGGCCTTACAGGTAGAGGAATACAAAAATCATCCCAATACATTTGTTTTAAAAATCTCTAAAAATAATATTTCTGTAACATAATGGTACATGACATACACAGAACACAGAGTGGTGTGGTGCAGTATAAAGATTTTATCAATGTTCATTTTAAAAAGTCAATTGTGTTTTTCCCCACTTTTAAAAGCAAAAGCTTTTAATATTTAATTGGTCTCATAAAAAGTCTTATTTTGCATAATTCCCAGAAGGCATCTTGATTTGATATGTTAATAGGGAATAGGAACATTATGAAAGGCTTACTTATTTCTTTACATTGTCTTGGATAATATTTTTATGAATACCAAAGTAAGGGGAGGAGGAGGAAAAGATGGGATGGGAACGGCACTTGCACCTTAGAAATGACTCCTCCTGCTGTTTGGAAAACTTCCCCACAAAGTCAGGACAGGAGATGATAACAAAAGATGCCCAAGACATGAACAAGAACCATGACTGAAGTCAACAGCCAATAAAATAATGTAGGAGTAAAGGAGTTTCTTAGGACTTGTCTACACTGCTCTGCAGTTTGGACTACGGGTGAGTGTATAACAGCGTGCGCCAAAGTGCTGTGCTGTAACTTCTCTGTGTGGATGGCGCAGGTGCGAACTAAAAGGTTCCTATTTCACATTAATGCACACTCCTGTATGAAGAGGAGGACTACGTTAATGCAGACTAGGAACCTTTTAGTTTGCGCCTGCAGCATCCACACAGTGGAGTTACAGTGCAGCACTTTGGTGCCCACTGCTATTCACACCCCCGTAGGCTTTCAGTGTAGACATGGCCCTATATTAGAAGCATGTCACGGCAGGTACTAGATCTTCCTATATGTTTTTACAGCACCTAGTACAATAGGGTCCTGATCTTGATTGGAGCTCCTTGCAATAGCCTAACGTGATTTTTTTTAATGGAAAGATTCAAAATGTAACTGTTTAAATAGCATCATCACAGTAATTTTGGGATTGCAGCACTACAAGCAATGGCATGCTGCACTACAAACTTTTCAGTTGTATGTTTTGAGAAATATTATTTTTTGCATTTTTTTAAAAAATTTAAACTGTTTAAGTCAGGAGATCTAGGTTTTATTTCCTGTTCTGCAACTGACCTAATGTGTGATCTTAAGCAGATTACTTTGCCTTTCTCTGCTTCAGTTTCCCCTTCTGTAAAATGGGAATACTTACCTTCCTTTATAAAGTGCTTTGAGATCTACTGATGAAAAGAGCCATATAAGAGCCAGGTATAAATACCGTTATTACATTATATCACTCTAACCACACCAAACGTTTCTAGCCTTCAACAGCAGAGAGGGTCTCTTTGCCATTATTGTAGATGAGGCTGGTAGTATCGCCTATTATTGAGATTGCCTGACACTCCCCATTATAAGACTCTGTGTTCAGTTGCTTATAAACTTTAACTCTTTGGGCTGAAATTTTCCATGCCAAGTGTTAGTATCAGGTTGAATTGTTGTTTTTTGGGGGGATTTTGTTTGATTTTTGAAATTTCAGCTGAAATTCTGAGAAAGAGGCTAGGGGAAAATACATTGTTTAGACCATGTTAAAAAAAAATCTGGAAACCTTTTCTTTGAAAAGCTCTACCACCCCCATTCTTTGGAGCAGGGATTTGAAATTTGGCAAGAGGACTTGGTTGTTGCATTCCCGTGAAAATCAACCCATATTTTGCCAAATTATAAGCCTTTGAAAAGCAACAGTTCACACATACTCAGTAGAGACTTTCTAGAGCTTCACAGCTAAATTCCCAAAAGACTCTGTCTGCAGTGGGCATGCTCCAGCTGGGCAATTGCTGCTCTGGTCTGCTGCAAGTCAGGCTGGGGATGGATAGCAGGAAGTCTGTCTCTCCTTTGCTGTTAATACATAAGCAACCCTAATTCTGGCATTTTCTAGCTTCTGAGTGCTTGACTTTGCATCTTAAATAATGTTCTTTTAATGCCGTTAGTGCATGTGTAACCTATACTAGGTTTACACAACAAGTTAAAGACCAGTGATTAATCATAATTTAAGCACTGTCACCTGATAAACCTCTTTCCATTATGGAGTCACCACGGAGTGCTATTTAAAAGACATGTTCTAGAAGCTAGGCCTGCATATTTTACAACAATATAGATCTAACATGGGCTAGCCAAATTCACAGTGGATAGCCACACAAATTATTTGTGGTCTGGGTTAACTAGATCAATACTTAACCAAGCTGGAAGCCAGAGTAGGAGGGGTCTTCATCACATTAACAGTTTCCCCTCTCCATGCATACCTCCAGGTTAATTGTCCTACATACTTTCTGAGCTTCCTGATGCAATCTTTAACTAATAGATGGTTTGACAGAATAGCGTTAGAGTGATCACCAACCAGCACAGCAATAGTCTTATTGTCCAACACCAAGCCGTGACAAAAGTATCAGTTAGACCAGGCTAAACCGGTGATTTTGTAAGAGGCACTTGCAGCCTCCGGAAAAGGCATGGACTGTAGTTTCACACACACACACCCCCAATGGAGAAACATATCGATTAGAGAGAGAGCAAATAGCTATAAAGCCATCCAAAGCAATGCAGGATTGTCCCCTACAGTACAATTTCTATTTTATTTTAGTCTAGTTTTAAAAGTCCTATGCCATGAAGTTTCCACCACTTCCCTTTGGAGACTATTCCACATCTCACTGTCAGAAAGATTTTGCTGACATTCAGACTAAATTCTCCCACTGCTCCAACTTATAACCCTTTGTAACGCACTATATAATTCCCCTCTGCCGATAGTATTTATACTCCCGAAATATTTGTAGATTTATGTTCCACCTGAGTCCTCTCTTAGCTATGCTCTGCGTATTTAGCTCTTTTAATCTTCCCTCAGAAGTAAATCTCGCCAGCCCCCTGATCATTTTTTGCTACATAAAAATGATAAGTTTGCTCATATACATTACTGCATTTTTAGAGTTTATGAGCAACCCTATGAATAGAAACTCCATTATTAAAACAGCATGTATCTAAATTTGGTTCACCAGCTATTATTCTGTAAAAGCCTTAATAGTTAATCCACTGGGATCCTGACAAAGACTTGCAATGCTTGATGCCTGCCGGATATATCTTACAGATCTGTGTATATTTATACTCTATTTATGTGCACACGCAGTCATCCACCCTGATCAATACGGTTGAAAGGAATCTGTAGTCATTATCTGCGTGAAGATATAAAATGAAGCACCATGTTTTGCTGCATGGTTCAGAAGTCCGAGAGTACAGTCACAAAGGTGGCCTTCCTTTGTTAGACAGGGAGGATAACTTAACTCATTTATTCAGCAAATCAAATACCACCATTCTGCATCTAAACCAGTGGTTCTCAAACTTTTGTACTGGTGACCACTTTCCCTTGGAAGCAAAGCACAGTTTGGACTGGAGGCTGACAGCTTGTGATCCCCCCATGTAAGAGCCTCATGACCCCCTGAGGGGTCCCAACCCCCAGTTTGAGAACCCCTGATCTAAACCATCTAATGTGTGCATGGAAATGGCTGTGCATAAAACCTGCATGTGAATATTTACAGGCCAGTTTGAATATCTGGACTTGCGTGCCCCAGAGAGTGGTAGCCATATGATCCCAACTGTCTATTCTTGCATTCTATTGGAGAGGACCACCATGTGTTTAGCCCTTAGCACAGCATCACCAATTTCAAATCCTAACTTAGGTCCTAAGTGAGAATAGACCTTTTGGTGCCCTCCTAGCCAGTTGCAAATATTTGTCCACATTACAAAACCAAAGTAGAAGGATTGACAGAGGTGATACAAGCTAGTACTGAGAGGCACCAGGAGAGCTTTCTGTAGGGTTGGAATAGGAAGGGGAGGTGTTGCAACTCAGCAATGAAATTAATGAAGAAAGTCATGTGATGTAGCACAAGAACTGCACTATGCCTTACTAAAGGTCAGTCATGGTAAATACAGCAGTTGCAATAGTGTACAAGATATACCAGCACTCAAGGAGTTAAGAGGAAAAAGACTCGATTTAGATATAGAATTTTTCTGAGAGCTTTTATTCTAGTCTCACTTGTGCTTTCTACTTAAATTATCCAATCTGATTAGTTTAGCAATTTAGAATGTATTCCTTGAACCGTATATCACAGCAGTTTCAATTGGTATTTTGTGGCCTTTCTAGTCATTTTATGATTTTTGTAAAAAACTTATTCCAAATCAATGAAATATCATAAAATACCAAAACCATGCATCAGTCACATCACAAGCACATGCTCAGCACAACCTCAGCTAAACATGATCACAAAATATTACACTATGGCTTAAAGGAAGATCTCACTGGCTTTTTCACTCTCTTCTGGTGTTATCACTTCCACTGCCCTAAGGGAATACACAGGTAAGATATGACCGGAGTTACACCCTTGTCCTTCATAATAAAGTTCTACCATCTGTTATGCAGCAATCTACTGTACTTCTAATGTCATGATCCCACTTGGGCTATGTCATGGGGTGCACTCACTGCTAATGGTGCCTCCTCCTGGCCGTCCTGGGGATTAGTTCTGGCCAGGTGTTGAATGCTCCTCCAACAGTGTCTCCCATTGTTTACTCACTGTCTGCCACTCAGGGGGCTCCCTCTTCGTGACTTGGCCCTCTGGGCAGGTCACCACACATGTTTCCCCTTTCAGGTGGCGGGCGGGGGGGGGGGGGGAGGGGGGGAAGAGAAGGGGCGGGCAGTATCAAAGTCCCTCCATACAAAATGGCAGCCTTCCCTTTATTGATCCACTGTGCCACTCCTTCAGGGGCTGGTAGGTGGAGCCGGGCCCACCCTCTACTCTGGGTGCCCACTCAGGGGCACTCTCATCAGCAGCTAAAGTCTGACCTGCCCCATAGCTTGCTGCTTTCCCCCTGAGCCTTGCCTTCCTCTCTGGCTCTCCCTGTTCTCTGGGCTTGCCAGCCCAAACTCCCCCACCCAGGGAGTAACCATAGGCTATTTGCCTCTAGCCCCAGACACAAGTCGCTTCTCCCAGGGAGTGACTGCAGCCAACTTCCCTGCAGCCTCCTTTTTTGCCAGCTTACTGGTTTATATCAGCCCCACCAGTTCTTGCCCAGCTGAGCTTCTTCTAATTAAATCCCTGCTCCCTGTCTCCTTCTCCAAGTGCAGCCTGGGCAGTTAATTGGCCCACTTAGCTCCTGCAGGCCTTGTGTGGGGTGGACACAGGCTAAAGAAGTATGACTGGAATCACAATGATCTGCATATGTGCAAGCCATTCAAAACCTTTGGACTGGGATTTTCAAATGTGTCTCCTGGAATTAAGTGCCCAGTTCCCAAGAATTTCAAGGGGACTTAAGAGCCTCACTGCCCAAGTCTCTTTTGAAAGTCCCAGTCCTGGGTTTTAGTAGAATATGCGGATTTTAGAGCACTTTAAAAAATCAGCTCTAACAGAAAGTTTCACTCAACCTTAACTATGATGAAGCTGTGGCATTACCCCATAACAACATTTAAGGGCCACAACCTCAGCTGGGGCAAACTGGCGTAGTTTGTTTCCCTTCCATGGAGCTGTGTTAATTTACACCAGCTGAAGAGCTGGCTCTAGAAGTGAGTTTACAATGTTCTTTTCAGAATTAGCCAATCAGAGTTCCAACAGAATTTTCACTGAAGTCAATGAGAGCTGGGTTGCATGCATGCTGGGTTGCAGGATTGGCCTGATAATATTGTAACTGTGCATGGTACTTTTCAGCAGGGAAACTAAAAAGAAAAAGATTCCTGCCTCAAGAACTTACAAGGGACATTCAGGTACAGTACTAATAGTGATAGAGACAAAGGGAAAGGCATTATTGGTGCAGGGTTTCAGTGAAGAGCAAGGGTGTTTTCAGAAGGTTTCTTCTGAAAGAGCAGGGGAGGGGCTGCAGGCTAACATTAATTAGGAGCTTTTTCCAGGTGGATGGAGCAACATAAAAAATGGGCCACATTGTGTGTGAGAGGAGAAAAAGGGTGCAGTCAGGAGGGAAGGTCAGGTGGAGTGTTGGCTGCAGGAGGACAGAAGAGCAATTATGAAGGAAGAAGCAGAGTCAGAGAGCACTCTGGATTGTGGAATGAATGCCCCAAGTAGCAAGAGAAAGGGCATATTCAGAACATATTATTTTTGGAGGGAGGGGGTCTCAAAGTGATGCCAGCTGAGGCCACTGCACTACAATGCCATTATAAAATCAGTGTCCCTAAGACAGGGTATTTCTGATAGCATCATAATACCTCTCAGCATTTCTGCTGTGTTCTGACACATTATCATCCTTCCTAAAGGCACCTTTGTTTCAAAAAGTTCCTTCTAAGAATGATGGGGTGAAATATGGTCCCACTCACTCCTACTCCCCTTCCACACCAGAGGCAGATAAAGGGACTAAGTTTCAAAGTATCTTTCCTAGCTGAGAGTCAATGAACATGCCAAGATTTCCATTTAGGGCCACATTCTGATACCCTTCACTCATTAAATAGCATCACACTCCATGGATATCCTGCTGACATCAATGCAGCTCTCTGTGGAGTGAGGTGCTACTTAATATGGGCAAGGGCATTAGAATCGCAACACATTCCCAAGTATGAAATAGTAGCTGCTCTGGTCCATCTGACATGGCTAACTGGAATGTGCCATGCAGCTAAAAGGCCCTGGGATTGGGTTGGATCCAGTACCACATTTTCAACAGAGCACACAGACCCTGAATGAACATCCAAACTCGCACCCTTCTTCAGGTTTCGTTTTAATAGATACTCCGAGCAGTAACATCACAGAACTTCAGCCTGAACTTCCTGCCTGGACTTAGCATCTCTACAGTTTTCCTCCTATGTGGAGTTCCTAGAGTTGCCAACTTTATAATCGCACAAAACTGAACGCCCCAGCCCCGCTCCTTCCCAGAGGCCCCACCCACTGCCCCGTCCCTTCCTGAGGCCCTGCCCCCGCTCACTACATTCCCCCTCCCTCAGTGGCTTGCTGTCCCCCACCTTTGCTCACTTTCACTGGGCTGAGGCAGGAGGTGCGGGCTCTAACTGGGGGTGTAGGCTCCAGAGTGGGGCCAGAAATGAGGATTTCAGGGTGCAGGAGGGGGCTCCAGGCTGGGGAAGGGAGTTGGGGTGTGGGAGGGGGTGAGGGCTCCGTCTAGGGGTGTGGGCTTAGAGATGGGGCTGGGGATGAGGGGTTTGGGGTGCAGGAGGGAGCTCCAGGCTGGGGGGGTGGGGCTGAGGTACTTGGAATGTGGGAGGGGGCTGCGGGTTGAGGTAGGGGGTTGGGGTGTGGGAGGAGGTACGGGGTCTGCAGTGAAGGAGGGGGCTCCAGGCTGGAGGGTGGGGCCAAGCGACTTGCAGTACAGGAGGGGGCTGCGGCAGGGGGTTGGGGAGTGAGAGGGAGTATGGGCTGTGGGTGCAGGCTCTGGGGTGGGGCCAGGGATGAGGGGTTTGGGGTGCAGGAGGGTGCTCCAGGATGGGGGGTGGAGCACAGGGATTTGGAGTGCTGGAGGAGGCTGCAGGTTGAGGCACAGGGTAGGGGTGCAGAAGGGGGTATGGGCTCTGGGCTGGGGGTGCGGGCTCTGGGCTGGGGCAGGAGTGCAGGGGGGATGAGGGCTCTGGGGTGGGGCTGGGATTGAGGGGTTTGGGTGCAGGAGGGGACTCCGGGTTTGTGGGGGACTCAGGGCTGAGGTAGGGGCTCATGGTTGGGGCATGTGCTTACCTCCGGTGGCTCCTGGCCAATGGCCCAGCAGGGGTGCTAAAGCAGGCTCCCTGCTTGTCCTGGCACCACGCGGTGCCCCAGAAGCAGCCAGCAGGTCCGGCTCCAAGGCAGGGGGGCCAGGAGGCTTCACGCGCTGCTCTTGCCACAGGTGCCCCCCCCCCAGCTCCCATTGGCCGCAGTTTCCAGCCAATGGGAGTGCGGAGCCAGTGCTCAGGGTGGGGGCAGCGCGTGGAGCTCCGTCCCCCCCCCCCCATCTAGGAGGTGGACCTGTTGGCCCTTTCCGGGGAGCAGCGCGGTGCCAGGACAGGTAGGGACGAGCCAGCACCGCTGACCAGACTTTTAACGGCCCGATCGGCAGTGCTGACCAGAGCCGCTAGGGTCCCTTTTCAACTGGGCATTCCGGTCGAAAACCAGATGCCTGGCAGTCCTAGCTGTTCCTAAGTGAAATGAGTTTGGAGGGCTCTGCATGGTCCTCTGGGATCAGGAAAGTGACAGTCAAGCTGTGTTCTGTTGTCCTCTCTACCAAGAGCCACAGTCAACTTTAGCCACTTTATACAGAGTTCTGCCACCTGGCTGTCCATTCTGTCAGGAAAAGCAGCGCTACTACAACTCTTCCTCTAACCATTTTGGATAAAAGGTCTGAGAGTGCTGATCAGCTGACAGTGTCAGAGAACTGACTAAGACGAGATGAAGAAAAACAACTCCCGAACTGTCAGGCTTTTCATCTTAATTTACACCCCCATCTGTACCCTCCAAAATGAGTCGGCGTGCTAATTAAAATAAATGAGCGGAAAACAGGGTCTTGAAGGAGTGTTGGCAATGCTTGCATTTGCAAGTGAAGGAAAGGCTAAGGGGGAGGTGGCTGAGAAGGGAGAGAGGGGCAAGGAGTATTCTCCTATAAGTACTCAAACCAAGGCCCCACTATAGCAATGCTAATTTCTCCTTAGCTAAATTGTCTGATTTCTCTCCAATGCCCTGTTCCCTGTCCATGCTAGATCCTGTTCCAAACAAGCTTCCCAGGGAGTGCTGAGTCAGGCATGCTCAGGGGCAATCTCGCAGTGGCATTACAAAAATTAATGATAGAAAAGTCAGCACCGGCTTATTTCTTTTAGCCGAATCTGCTTTCATACAGGGAAATACAAAAGCCTTGCAGCATCAGAGACGCTCTACCTGCACCTTCCCATGGCAATGCCACCAATCTGCCCTCCCAAGGGGTGATTTTTAACCTCTCTGTATCTCAGTTTCCTCTGTTACAGAATAGAGATAACTAACTGCCAGGGGCATTCTCAGGCTGGGATGAAAGGAATTCAATGATCGCTGTATTTTACAATGTGCTGTTAACATAGCAGGAATGGTGAACAGAGGATTTGGATGCGAACAGAAATGTTGTTACGATCCAGAGGAAAAATCAAGAGTTCCTTCAGAGCAGGCGCTTCCTGCTCTGCTCTTCCCTCTCCTTAACAGGCCAAGTGAATCCTTCTGCCTGTCTGAGGCCAGTTCAGGCTTCATTTGTGAGACCTGTTTTAACTTGTGCCATAGTCCCAAGGCAAGCCCAGACTGAGTTGCTGTACCTCCTCCTAAAATGGGCGGGGCCCAGGTTCCATTTTAATACAAGAAAAGTGACAGTGAGCTCAATGGCTAGACAGGAAGGAGAAGGAAGTTACTCTATGGACCAGCCCCCCAGTGAGTGTAAATCAGCCTAGCTCTACTGAAGTCAACACTGAGCTCTCTGGATGTATTTATAATGTTTTAGAAGCCTATATTAATTACAGCCTGCCAGCAACTGGCAGCAAACAGGTTATCACAAATTTATCACTCAGGAACAACTTCACCAGCCAGTCACTTAAACAAAGGGACCAGACCCTTGTTGGCATAAATCAGTGTAGCTTCATTGACATCTGTACATTATAGTGTTATAGCATTTGATTGCTATCAAAGCACTTTCTTGGTAATGGAACAAAAGAAACCTCTCTATGTGTATTACGGTCAGATAGCACAGCAGCTAGTATTGATATCATATTCATCTATATTAAGAAAGAAAATGCTACAATTTAGTGTAGAAGGGGAAGGAGTGGTCTATGATGAACAGGGTGACCAAACAGCAAATGTGAAAAATCGGGACGGGGGTGGGAGGTAATAGGAGCCTATATAAGAAAAAGACCCCAAAATTGGGACTGTCCCTATAAAATCGGGACATCTGGTCTCCCTAATGGTGAATGACATTGTAAGGTTACATTTGGAGCTGCAGATCTATGTGCCCTTCTTCATCCTCTGAGGGTCTTTGCATCTCTCACCCACCAATAGCTCTATTTGCAGCCAGGATTTTTCTCTGTTACTAGCCCTGTCTCAGACCATTAAAAGAAGAGAGGCTGAAACACTAGATGGGATTTAAGGCGGCACCTCATGGTCTCAGACACCATCCGATGGTCCAGGGACATCTACATCGAACACAACACCGGCCACCGACAGTACCAGGAGGCGTGAGCCGGAGTGACATCGTTCTTTGACTACAAGAAAGGGATCAAGAGACTTTCTCCGTTGGATCATATGAACTAGAACCATAAACTCCCTGAACATTAAATCTCACCAAATGAGGGTCAATCCATCCTCATCATCATATCCACTCATTATACTCCACACCCGAACATAGCCACTCTATGAACTTCATACCCTCATATCTCAATGTCTGTATTTTGACCCATCAACCTTTTACCCCCAATCGGGGATATTGCAGATTATGTATTCCTTATGCCATCCGATCTTAAACCGAACTTCGCACCCCTCGATAATCTTTATGTTATTCCCTGATAACCAGAAACTTCTATGCTTAAACTCTGTACTGTTCACTTTTTAAAAAAAAACATCAGCTTAATAAAATTTTTAAATCTGCTACTTGGTCTGTCTCAGAACATTACTGAAAGGAAGTCATTCGTGGTGCTTTTCGCTCCTCTTTATCTGAGCCAAGATAAATTCTGTCGCCGATAGAGTTTTGGCTGTCAGCTTTTTGGTAGGGTGCAATGACGCTGCTGGAAAGCACTTTTTTGGTTCTCTTCTTCCCAGCCATTACATTTCTTCCTTGTTTTCTTCATTTCTGTCTCTGCCCACAGATGAGCTGGGGCTGGGTACAAAGAAACCTTGAATTCACAGTATAAAACCTCAGGGACAGTCAGTTTCCCCCCAGAGGTTATTCCATAGATAAGATCTTCTGCAGTACGAGACCATTTGTAAGTAGTTGCCTGTTGGGCTACCTCTATGCTACAAGCTAGCAGGGTGATTCCCCAGCTCATGTACACATACTCATGGTAGCAGACAAGAGTCACCGTGAGTATAAATAGTAGTGTAGCTGTGGTAGCACGGACAGTAGCTGCAGTGCCAAATACAAACCCACCTGAAGCTCTCATCGAGCTACCCGGAGTATGTGGATGTGAGCTGGGGAATCACAGTCCTAGCTCGTAGTGTAGACACAGGCTTGGTCAAGGCTCTTTTCGCAGATAGTGCTGAGCAAACAGTCTCACGGCCTGATTCTGATCTTGTTTACACTAGTGACTTTATTGGAATTATTCCTTATTTACATGAGGTTCACATTTACTAAATGGAACTGCATAGCTCCATCTTTTAATGATCTTTCTCTTTTTTTAACCTTCTAATTAACCACTCTTCAGCTCCTCTCACTCCATGAACCCCCTTCATTGCTGCCCTATTAGCACTTTCAAATAGAGCACTATTCAAATGCATACACCTTGAACAGGATACAATGGATGGGTAGATTTTTTTCTATATATTCTGGGCTCCATCTTAGAATCATAGAATTGTAGGAAGGAACTTTGAGAGGTCTTCTAGTCCAGTCCCCTACACTCATGGCAGGACTAGACCATCTCTGACAGGTGTTTGTCTAACCTGCTCTTAAAAATCTGCAAAGATGGAGATTTCACAACCTCCCTAGGCAATTTATTCCAGTGCTTAACCACCCTGACTGTTAGGAAGTTCTTCCTAATATCCAACCTAAACCATCCTTGCTGAAATTGAAGCCCATTGCTTCCTGTCCTAGCCCCACTTCAGCACAGTTCAAGGGAAGGAGAAATAAGATGGATCTAACCCACCTTTCCACTCCCCCTGATCCTCAGTCTGACTGGGGGATTAAATAGCTTCTTAGCACAATTGGGAGGTGAGACTACAAAATGTGCAGACCTACCTGAGCTAGCTTTCATCTAGCTAGCTCAAGGAACCACAGCAGGGAAGGAGCAGTAGCACAGGTGTCAGGCGCTCAAGTATTTACCCAGGGTCCCAGGCGGGTGGGGCTAGTTCACGCAACCATCTGTGCTGCCACAGCTTCACTGTTATTATTACTCAAGCTAGCTTTGACCTAGCTTGATCAAAGCTAGCTCAGGTAGGTCTACACCTTCTGCAATCACACCTCCCAATTACAGCATAGTCATTGCCTACGTTACAGTGTAATGTAGATGTTGGCCGCAATGGCTCACTAGAGATGGCTGCTCCAGATAAGGATTGGTGTCCCGCACGGTTGTGTGGCATGGCCTTGCCCACTCCTGACACACATGCAGCGATGGGGGATGTTGGTGGTGTAGAGCCAACTGTGCTGCCTTTATCGCCCCCAAGGATTTCCCTACACAAACAGAAGCCTTGGCTGTCCCTTTAGATCAGCTGACTGGCCACTTTCCATTGTCAGTTCTGGGGCCAAGGATCTGGTTCATTGCACCAAACCCTGAAAAAACAGGCAGCATGAAAGAGGATGCTGAAAAAGGGTTCTAATTCCTTATGAACCTTGCCTCCTTCCAGGAGGAGGGCTATTATTTGTCCTAAAACACAAATGATTTCAAGCATCATGGATATTGGAGTGTGTGTTAAATAACCACAAAACCTCTCCAAGGACACAATACCAACTTTACCAATGACTCTAATTATGGGGACTGAGCACTGGATTCCTGTTTTCAAAGGTTTTGCATTACATAATGGTCAGGAACTCCTTTCACAGGGCTTCTGTGAATCTCCTGCTTCACAGTTAATTGAAAGTAGTTTTGTTATTAGGCTGACTGGCTTACCAGTTTGTAGCAGGGCTCAGGGTAATTAGGTAATTGAGCCAATTAGCCACTTTCAGCAAGATAAAAGCTGAGCCCTAGCTCTGTCTTGGGGTGTTTACTCATCTTTTAGCCTGACAGCAAAAAGAGAAATATAAGTTACTTTTTTTAGAAAGCTAAAAGCTTGTTTAAGGTCTGGTGCAGTAGATTGAGCCTCAAGAAGCACACAGCCCTAAACAGAGAAAGGATGGTTGTGTGTTTAAGGCCCTGAACTGGGACTTGGAAGATTTGCGTTCAGTTGATAGCTCTTCTGAAGACTCCGTGTGTGACCTTGGGCAAGTCACTTAATCTCAGCATGCTGCAGCTTCACATCTGTTTAATGAGGATAATGCTGCTTCCCATTTGCCTTGACTATTTAGATAGTAAACTCTACAGGGCAAGACTGTCTCTCACTAAGAGTTTGTACAGAACCTAACACAACTGGCCCCTGATCTCAACTGTGGCCCCAAGGGACTAATTTAATACAAATTAATAATAATATAAATCAATCATTATTTAAAAGCCACAGCTGGAATTTTTTTTTTTTTTAGCATGCATTATGCTTCATGGTTGCAAACATAAAACTACTATAGATTCCCACTAACAACTTATATGAAGGATACTGACAAAATTCAGGCAGTTCAGTTCCATAAACACAGGCCTTTACCACTTGAGCTTCATTGGCTGCTACTCATTTAGAGATTTTTATAGGTCAGCCACTATAGGGAAACAGTCACAAGAACTTGAGCAAGTGTGACTCTATTTAGCAGAGAACAACTGTGTATGCGAGCGCACAGGCATGTGTGCATGTGCGCACACACAAACACACACGCCAGTATGTACAGTGGATGCAAGATGCCACATAGAGATTATAGGGAGAAATGGAACACATGGACGGTGATGAGCATTGGTGCTCAAAGCCTTCACAATGAGAACAAGACAGATTCCCAGGAGGAAGCAGAACTGCACTCCCATCTTACCAGAAAGTACTTTATAAAGATTTGCCATATGTTGAGAGAAACCCTTAGAGCCCGCTCAAATGCCCATTAAAATCAATGGGACTCGTTCTATTGCCTTCAATGAGCACTGGATCAGTTTACAGCATAAACCATATTTCAGGCATGGAGAGGAATAGACGGTTGGTGGTTCAGTCACCTGCTCAGGACAGTGGCTCCGGCTCACCAAAGTTCACTTGTCAACAACTGCTGCCCTTACACCTTATACTGCAGCACGATGATCATTGGGGCACCTCGGCTTCCAAGACCCAACAGTGTTTGCAAAGAGATGAGCTTCTGTTGTAACATTTTCAGAAACCAAAGAAAGGTAATGCCACAGAATGTCTCTCTGAAACCAAGTGAGAGCTGTTCCCCAGCTTCAGCCGTCAACTTGCCTCTGCATTCAGTTGTGAGATTACACACCACAAGGCTGTCTATTTATTTCAAGAGACACTCATGCCTCTGATTTCTCTAGGGAAACCTAATGCTGGGAGAGTTTATCTTCCTTCACATCAGAGCTGGAGCGTATAAGGATCGTTGTCGGTATCCGCTATTTGTTCAATAACATTTTGACATGATGGCATGTGCGCATTCACCCTGTCTTCATATTAATGTAGAACATAGGCCATGCTCAAGGTTTCCTTACAAAAAGAATTTTGTTCTCACTTTAGTTCAGGTTTCCATAAGGTTCCTCAGAGTGCTCAATAATGTGAATGGGTTTGTTTAGTGAGGCAGTCACAAGGACTGGTCAGGATGATGAATAAAGAAATGGGTCAGATCCTTGGGCTGGTGGAAATCAATGTGGTTCCATTGAAGCTGTGCTGATTCAGACCAGCGGAGGATCTGGCTCAGTATGTCTGTATGGATTATTTATGAGTATTATACCCCACCACACAAAACCCATTGGTTTTAATGTTTTATTCCTGTTTAGATCTCTCTGCTCCCTCTCCTCTCTGCCACTTACAGATTCCCCCCTCTCCTCCTCCCTGGCACTGTTACACATGCCAGACCCAGCCAATTACTGTCATTCATATAGAAGACCACAGGATCTTCGCATTGAAGAGCTAACAATCACATTCAGACAAATGGAATGCCCAGGTCATGTGCCAGAATGCATGGAGATATAGGGTCAGATTCTGGGCCTCCCTCCAACCCAGAGTACACCATATAAATGGGTTAGCATACTCTCTGCCTACCGCTCACTTCTCCCTGCACTCCAACCTCCTCACTCCTCAAAAAAAACCATCTCCTACCATACCACTAACCAGTACCACTTCCCTTAGTGTATGAGTAGGATAAGCTCTGAGCCCCCATCCCCTTACTCAGCCCCCTATTGCCCACCACCATGTGGCTTCTGCTCCTCCACACAACTAGGTCCTACTCCCACCTCTTATCCCAGTATTCTCCATCTTCTGCTCCCCAGCACCTCTCCCTGTTCCATCCCAGCTCCTAGCCTTTCACTTCTTGCTCTCTGGCATCATCCATCTTAGCTTCTAACCCCCACAGCACCTCAGAATCCAACCCCCGCTACAGATAATATAACCCCCGGTGCAGCTCCTGTCCCCCTACCTCCGTCCAACCTCTGGGTGCTGCCTCCTCCCTTTTCAGCTGCTCTTGGGAGCCCGTGTGGGATAGCAGGAGGAAGCAGGACAATAGGAGCCTTCTTCAATCCATGCAGACCTAGAGGTAGCCAGCAGGGGAAAGCAGGAGGAAAGAGATACTGTCATTCGATCAATATGAGGGGATGCAGTGCAGATGACAGCAGCAGAAACTCTAATTTGGTCTCGGGAATACCGCATGCGTCTGCATGGTTTGCATAGTCCCAAGCTTGTCTCTAGGTGCAGGTATGAGGCTCTTGAAGGAGATTTCAAGAGAATTAGCTTGATGTGGAATATGAGAGGAAGACAGTGAAGGATTTAGAGGAGAGAGATACATGGGCAGAGCAGCAGGAGAGTAAAATGACTAACATTTGGGGAGCTTTACTGCCAGTTATGGTTAGTATTTCATGATCACGTCTTACTCCCATGCTGTACTGAGAAGAGATTGGAGGGAGGTAAATGAAACATGCTAACTGGAGATGTGCAGATAGTCTACTGAGTGGAATCAGCATCTCTCCATGGATACCTTGGTGAAACCCAGATAGCTGCCAACTTGCCGTACCCTTACAGCATTCCTGGAAATACTCCTCTAGCTTTGATGACTGAAACTCCTTTTCTTTATGGCCTCCCCAAATTCCACCTTACCAGACTCCAACACAGGCAGAATGCCGCAGCCTTGTTTCTGACATGAGCCATGAAGAAGGAATACACCTTCATCTTCAAACAACGCTATTGTTTCCCCTTTCATTTCAGAATCCAGTTAATAATTTCTTCTTTGTTTTTAAGCCATCATAAACTTGCTCCAACCTTCTTCAAAGACTTCGCCAGTCTCTGCTACCCATCTAGCTCCCCATATTTGCCTCCTCTCTCATGGACCACTAGAGCTGGCTGATTCTCAGAAAAATGAATGAGTCAAATATGTTATTCAATGAAAAACAGCAAATTTAATCAAGCAATGTGTTCAATTAATAGTATTAAACCAGCTCTATCAGCCCACCCTAAACATACCTTTTCAGCCTCACTGCAACTATTTATTATTTTAGGCTGGTATTTCCGAAGTGGCTTAAAGGAGTTAGATTTCAATGAGATCAGAGTACCTAATGGGTGTTGGATGCCTAAAACCCTTAGGCTCCTTTGGAAATCCCAGCCTGACTTTTTAAAAAATAGTTAGCATGAGAGATGCTACTAACAAAACAAAATTCTACCATATTGTGCACGGTCTAAGAAATGTGTCACTGACATCACAGCCATGACAAACCTCTATCTGCAGTGATGTCACACCATTCTGAAAGGACCAAGCAGACAGTCATCACAGGAATTAGGTTTAAATAAGAATAGACATGAGGCTAGAAACAAGGCTAGATGTAAAGATGTCTGCCCTGGTAGACATCAAAGGGAGTTTAAGGACTCGCCCCTCTGATGATTGCTAAACACAGCGTGAAGACAAGATTTCCAACTCTTAACTGCTTTCCCATTGCCAAAATTAGCAGGCTTGTCCTGACACTCCATTGATTTCACAGGAACATTCCCTTTAAAAAGTGGCACAGAAGGGAAGGTACAGAACTAACAGCAGAAAAGTTGAACAAAAACTCACTTTGTATGTTTTGGGGCAAGAGGTCGGGATTTTTAAAGGGCACCCAGAGAGATTCCAACAGCAGCCCTTTTTTGGTAGAAGATCATCTTGGGGGTAACTGTGAAAATTGTGTTGTGTAAGGGAAGAGTGGCCTGGGGTAGTACTTGAGCATATATGGAGTAAACAAAGCTATATTAAACTAGTTACTTCAGTCAGTTACTGTGTTCATGAATTTATTTTGATTTATAATTTATCTAGGAAAAAAACACACCTGTCCCAAGCTATAGACACTTCTGTGATTAATTAAAATTACAATTTAATCAAACCAAACCAGCAGCGTGAACCAGAATATGATAATAATAATCATCATCATAATTAATAAAGTGGAAGCAGACCCATACAATATCCCATCTCACTCACAAACAGCAGCCCCTGTTATCCCTTTCCCTCCCCAAAAGGCTGGCAGTGGGATTGTCCAAAGCACCCATGAGAGTTCTGAATCTCACTAACATTAAGCAGGAGCTGGTAACTAACTTAGGCTCCCCTGAAAATCTTAGACTTGGTAAAGGGACCATTCATATATCAGACCCTGAAGGCCAACAGGTTCAAGCTATTTTTCACACTAAAAGTTGGAGGAAGTAAGGTCCAAATCTGAGAGTCCATCCAGAGGACTTCCACCTAGACGCTACATTGATGCTTCCACTAACTGGAAGCTGATCAAGATTTTTCCCCAACTTCAACAGGATAGGTAGACACCCACTATCAACCCATAGATGGTAATGATCAGTCCCTGACACTGGCACAATTTCTAGCTGCCTTGCCCCAATATGCCCCCCAAAAGAGCAATGGGCTCTGTCTCACAGCGAGCTGAGTACTCTGGCCGTGACCCAGCAAACATCTTAAGCATGTGAGTAATCCCATGGGACTCAGCACCTTGCTGAATAGAGTTGCATGAGCATGGAGCCAATAAGCATGTGGGTTAGCCACATGGCTGCCATGATAGCCACGTAACTTATTCAGAAAGTTTGTCACCCATGAGGCTACTAAAGTCGTCAAGCAGTCTCAGCCTCAGACCCTCCATCCCACCCTGGTAAAAAGGCCCCAGAGGCTTCTTGGTTTCAAGGGACATCGCTCATTTTAGTGCCAAAGTCACCTACATTCCACAGAAATGTGGTGCCCCTCACTTCCATTGTTAAAAAATGTGTCAGAATCAAAGAATCATTAAACAGATGCTATAGAAAGCCTTCTATACACTAAAGAAGGGGATCTTACAAAACTAAAAATATTCTTACAGAATAATTTGTGTCCCCCTTATTTCTGGTCACTTTCACACAACTCACCCCACATTTGGGCCCTGGCAGGCTGAGGTGTGTGGTGGGGAACAACTTCAGCTCACACACAGACTTTGCAATGCAGCAGGGAAATCAGTTTCCCAGGCCTAGTCCCAGCTTCACCCCACCCTGGGAAACTGGATTCAATCCAGTTGTGGGGTGGGAAACCACCTATATTTAAGGCTGGATAAACAGCGTGGCCATAATGCCATGACCTCACTCATCCCCCCTTAGCCTCATGCTACACAAAATATTCACCCAATATTAACTGTAACTGGCACCAATTGTAAACCAAAGCAGTGGCATCAAATCAGGTTTCAGTAAAACACAAGCAAGATCTGTGGCCTCAGTTAAAGCTGGACTATCCACACCTTATTAACCCTTAACCTCTCATTTAACAGCCTAACTCTTAGGCTGGAAACTTTGCTTGCCAACATCCCAACCTTTTAAGAGTTAACTACTGGCAAAACCAACGGTGGCATCAATATTACACATCTCAATTCCAGTTTAGGTCAAACTCATAATTTCTCCCTGCACTCCCCTCGTCAGTGATCCCCACCTCAGGCCCTCATATCACCAGCCCCACTACGTAGCTATTGAAGGGATGTAGCTGCTAAAGCTGGATGAATAAGGACAAGGAATTCAAGGGCATGCTGCAAAAGCCATCTAGGTAAATCCCTCAACCCCCAAGAAGAACACAAATGCACCACCACCATCGCTAACCCCTCCCTTCTTGTGAGCGTCTCATCTTTGGCAGAAGTGTTAATAGAAGCAGGCGTGCTCAGGAATGACCTGGGAGATCAGAGAATGACTGAACCATGACTCATGCCTCGTCCCGGCCCAGAACTGACCAGTCTGCTTCTTAAATACCGTACATCACTCTAACGTGCATTGCAGTGACACCAGCATCAGGAAACAATGGACACCATCGCTGACCGCGCGTATCTTCATACTCACACTCAGCAGGAGGCCCTTGTTTTCTTTGATGGCACCTATACAGCCGACGAAGCCGATGATCATGACAAAAGTCCCTGTGACAATCAGCAGGTTGGCAGCCGACAGGGATGGGAAAGAAGAGGAGAGGGTAGCAAAGTTCCCTTGGGTAACAGCCAGCCAGATGCCAACTCCAAGGATCCCGCAGCCTCCCAGCTGGGAAAACAAAGAGAAACAAAGAAACTCTGTCAGAGCATCCATTATTAGTATTATTTTTATCATCTATATCACAGTAGTATCTAGAGGTCCCATTGTACTAGGCCCTGTGTACACACGTACGCACACACATGCGATCACATGCACACACAGAGTAAGAGATCATTCCTACCCTAAACTGCTTTCAGACCGAATACACAAGACAGACAAAGGGTGGAGGAAAGAATCATTATTATCCCCATTTTACTGATGGGGAAACTCAGGCACCGAGACATGATGTGACCTGACCAAGACCATGATGCGTCTGTGGCAGAGTCAGAACCCAGATCTCCTGAGTCCCAGACCAGTGTCTTAACCACAAGGGCAACCTCCTCTTCTCTCCTTCTCTGAGGGAAAAGCAGGCACTCTGGGAGGCAAGTATGAAACTCCCATAATTTCTGGTCTCGTTGTGGGCCAAAATATCCCCAGGCACTATTTAGGCAGCTCAGAGAACTGCACATAAAGCAGTGTGTGCTTACACCCCCTGTGCCTCTTACCCATGACACACAATCTCCCACTCCTGGCATGCCCCCTACATCAAGGCTTGCAAGAGGGACTGCAAAGTGCTCCTTACGGCTGTCCTAGGCAGTGCCTATGCTAGGGAAATTCTCCATGGCCAATTAAGGGGGGAGGGTTACCGCATACAGGGGCTATAGTGGGAGAGAGGATCCCTTCCCTAGTATTGCAAATAGTGACACTGATCACCCATATTGTGGCCTAGTCACTTTGATAATTCAATTCTCAGCAGAGAACTTGAAGACTCCTTGGGCTGGTCTAGAACAGGCCCAAGTGAGAAGCAATAGTACACGGGTTCCCCAGATACGTAAAAGGTGGAAAGGCTGCACTAAGGTGTGGGCAGGCTCCATCACAAAAACAACATCTATGGTGGCTATATTCACTGGGACTTTTTAAAAAATGAGTTCTTTTCTCAGCCTGCTGTTTATAATTGTGAGAAAGCCCACAGAATTGTAACAATTCAAGTAAAGCTGTGAAATTAAATAGACTTAAACAAAGGGGATTTCATTTGATAACAGTCCCACAGCAGAGCATCACTTAGGTTTCTTTCAGTCTCTCTCTTTAAAATAACAGATTTTTTTATTGAGTTTTATAATTGCACTTTATTATCTAAAATCAATTAAAGGCTGGGAAAGAAACCATGTTCACATAGTAATAAGTCACATGTGTCATTCTCTTTCAGATGCATATCAATTAAATGTCTGCATAAAGTGAGTGAACGTAAGGCAAATCATGAACCAGGAAAGGGAAGAGAAAGAGCTAGCCGCAAACTCAGGCAGTAGATCTCAGAAATGAAAGAGAAGAAATCCAAGGAAACTGCAAAGTAATCTCTCAGTTTGAATAACTCTGATCAGTTATTTAGGGCTGGATTGTGCATCTGCGCTGCCCCCATCCCCCCTGAGGGCCAGTGCAGAGCCACACAGCTCAAGGCAAGGCTGAGGGAAGGTGCACAGACTGCACCATCCTTTAGTATGTTTTAGCTGGTTCCCCCAGTTGCTCCCAACATCTTTGGCAGGGTGGTAAAGGGCTGGGGCAATACCTCACACCAGCCCCACGAGATCAGCAGAGTGTCATATACAGGAAATAGCCCTTGTGTTTCCCTCAAACATAGGGACAACAATTGTCCTTGGCCCTTATGTGGGATGCCTGCATGTCAAACAGCTTCTTATGCTCCAAAAGATTTAGAAAACCTGACCTGCGAGCAAAGGTTAAAAAAGAGAAAAGAAGACTGGGGGAAGGGGTGGACCTGATAACAGTCTTCCAATATTTTAAGGGCTGTTATAAAGAGGACTGTGATCAATTGTTCTTCATGTCCGCTGAAGGTAGGACAAGAAGCAATGGGCTTAATCTGCAGCAAGGGAGATTTAGGTTAGATATTAGGAATCACTTTCTAACGACCAGGGTAGTTAAGCTCTGGAATAGGCTTCCAAGGAAGGTCGGGGAGTCCCCATCATCGGAAGCTTTTAAAAACAAGTTGGACAAACATCTGTCAGGGATGGTCTAGGTTAACTTGGTCCTGCCACAGCGCAAGGGGCTGGACTTAATGACTTCTCAAGGTCCCTACATTTGTATGATTCTATCTCCTGCCACACATCCTCCACAAGAGCCAGGGACAATTCAGTCCATATGATTCCCACAATTATATACAATATATGTACACAATAACCAATCCATGCGTCCTGCGGTCATTGCCAAGATTTCCAAGGAGGTGTAGTTTGTAGACTAAACAATTTGTTTAGGTGTTCATGCTTCAGGTACCATCCCTCCCCTTAGTCATTGTTTAGTGTGCTTCAAGGAGGATGCAAATAACAGCAACGAAAATAAGCAAAGGAAACAACAGCTTAAGAAAAATCTCTTAAGCATAAAGGTCTATTAGACTGGAATAGCATCTACAGAAAATCCCAAGGCTGGAATCAGTTAAAATTAGACTTGTCAAAACAACTGAAATACACTCTCAGGACCTTCCTGCCCTAGCAGGGAAGATAGGTGCAAATACCCTTTAGTTTTTTCTCTCTCTCCAATTTCATAATTCTATGCCTCAGAATCAGCCTCTGAGCACTGGGCACAACAAGGCTACACAACTGTCTCAATTAGGCAGTAACAAGTGCAGATCCCCAGGAGCACCAGAGGCATCCATTTGCAATCCAGTTAGCTATTATCTTTAATACAGTGCTTATGAAATTCCAAGGCACCAATAAAATGCAGCATATGTCATCCCCGTATCATAGCACTTATCGTTGTTATTTTGTTGCCTTGACTGATAGTGAATGTATATGACTGTACTTTGTAATCTGCATGGAGTGCGTCTCACTAGCAAGCATTATTATTCATGCAGCAGCCGAAAGATTTGATTGCAGCAACCGTTCCAGCATCACCTGTTAAATTATTTGCCATATGAAGGGCATAAAGGATATAAAGTCCTTCAAACACGATTGCCCCTAGGATCCTAGATTTCCCCCAAAACACCTCTAGTATCAGACTTTTAGTGATGAGTACATTGATCCTGCTCTCAAAAATCACCCCACACCAATGCATGTTCAAACAGATGCACTTGTACATGCAAATGCTGGGGTTTGCGGGTGTACCCATTTAGCTCAGAGCTGAAAACTTAAGGCCAGTTTGTCAGCCGGTGTAGATCACCATAGCTCCATTAACTTCAATAGAGCTACACCAATTTATACCAGCTGATGATCAGACCCAGAGTCTTTAGACTTCTAAAAGGAAAAGCTGATTGACCAAAGAGACAATCGCACCAGCATTCCAGTGTCTTGGGAATGACTCTTTCAGCAATAGGACCAATTAACTCACTCTGACTCACACCAGGGGATTTCACAAAGCCCTTCTCATGGGAAATGACAACCGTGCCCAATCCTTCTTACTGCAGTTACGTTCATTCCTCCCACATTCCAAACCGTTCCCTGCTTCGAGTGCCCCACATCAAAACCACTACATGGCAAGCTCTGTCCTGAGAGGCAGGGACTCCCTTTAGAGCGAAGCAATGCCGGTTTTTAAGGCCCTGATTCCACAAAGCACTTAAGCACACTCCCTATTCATCAAAGCACTTAGGCATATGCTTAATTTTAAGCATGTGTTTATGTCCCCTTGACTTCAGCAGCACTTAAGCATTTGCTTACGCACTTTCCTGAATAGCAGCCTAATGGTCTGATCCAAAGCCCACTGATGTCAATGGGAGTCTTCCAGTGGGCTTTGAGTCTGGCCACAACTGACCAAATGGACCGTTGCTGAGCAACTTGAGATACACTGGCCCTTACCATTCTCTGAGTACAAGCTGCTACCTCTGCCATCCTGAGTGTCTGTGGATTTGAGAGACTTTGTTTATTTACATTATAGATTTTGGAGCAAAGAGAGACTACCGTAAAAGTTTTGTTGCAGTTGATTCCCTGCTGCCTGCCTGTCTGTTTTGATTTCTGCTTGACATCTGAGGAGCTGCAATTTATGGATAATTTTACTCGGTTATTTATGCTGTTCTTTTCCTCCTTGTTTGTGCCAAACACTTGGAGGAAGAGTGATGAGATGATAGCTCTTGACAGCTTTCAGGGCTTGCTGTGATGTGAAATAAAACAAAAACAAAACCACTAACGGGGCTGCTTCTGATAGCTTTCCTGTGTTCAAGAAAGGTCCAAAATTGTCGTGGTTAAAGGAGACACTAATCACTGAAACAAAAGAGCGGCAGAAAGACTGTGGCAGTGGTGTGATATATTGGCAAATAAATACAAGCCCTTACTGAGTTCATGTGGCAGGTGAGAGACAGGACCTGCTTATCAAAGATGATGCCATATACCAGAGTTCTGATTATAGCTCCACTCATTCTCCTCTGAATTAAAAATTTGATAACATTTTGCCCAGTTATTTCTGATGTACCACTCCTTTGCCAATGGCACTCCAAAAATTAATCTCAAGACAAGATCTGAAACTGATCACAGCTCATCTTAGCAAGGTTTCGTTTCCATAATTATATACTTTATCCTTCTGTAGCACATTTCCTTCAAAAACCTGACAGTACTCAGAGGAGAACGATAATTTTGTGGTTAAAGCACTGCACTGGGACCCAGGAGATTTGGGTTCAATTCTTGGCTCTGCCACACACTTCCTGTTGTGAATCTTAGACAAGTCACTTGATCTCTCTGTGCCGTAGTTTGCCAACTAAATTGGGGATGACAATCCTTCCGTTATCCATGTTGTCTATTTTTGTAGAAGATTGACAGCTGTTCAGAGCAGACTGTTTCTTACTATGGATATGCACAGTGACGAGTACAACTAGGCCTTGATCTTGGCTGGACTTTCTCGGCACTACTATAATACACATAATAAAGCATTTCACAAAGATTAGCTAACCCCCACAACACCCCAAGTGGGATAGAGATTATTACTACCTAGTTATTATCCCCACAGGTAAACTTTGACAGAGAGAGGTTAAGTGATATAACCGTGGTCCAAGGGTCAACAGCAGACCTAGGAAGGAAATGTAGGGGCTTGAATCTACTCTCACTTACCCCAAGAGAAAATCCAGAGAAACTCCACTGAACACAATTTCACCAGTGTAAATCTGGCTGTGTATGTGATCAGTCTACATTCCTAGGAGTCCTGACTCTCACGTCCTGTGCTCAAATGGCTTGACAACACCTTCTTCCAATAGTCCCAGCCATGAGATCTCAGCCATGCTTGGACCAGGAATGCATAATTACTAACTTCACCGAGGTGGCAGGCACCACTCTTCACTGTGCCTTACTCGCCAGATCTCAGCTGAGAGACAGGGTACCATATTATGCCTCACTGTATTTAACAATGCCTTGCATGAGAGAACACACTGTGGTCTCTTCACTGTGTGTTGCTAAACTAATAATGGAATTTAACTCCTTGTGTGCCTACAGCACACAATAGGTCCTTGGAAGCAGCATACATATTAGGACTAGATGAACAGTAAGAATCTAGCCTAGTTCAGGAGCAATAGGGCTTGCAATGCCTGTAGAGAGACACCTATGTTTTAATACAAAAGAGGCCCGTTGTTCAAAAAAATGGCTAATGCTGCTGGGAGACTCCCCAGAGATGTCATGTGCACATATTGAACTGTGGGCCCAGTTCACCAATCCAACCCATGTACATTAGGTACCAATTATGCTGAAGTCAGTGGAGTTCTAGGGAAGCGAATTGAGCCTGCGAAAAAGGAGAATTAGGCCCCGCGTGTTTGTGCAGCAAGTCTTGCATGCTGTGCAAACTGCAAGAACAAAGAGAAAATGATTTAAGTGTTCTACTTTTGTGCATAAGCAAAAATAGAGGAAAGAGCTCAACAGCTGTGTCTGTACCAGGCTCCTCCGAGTTGGCTCCAACTGCACTCATTCGTTGGCCTCTTTGAAGGGGACCAGAGGTATATGATATTCATCAGTTGCAGAAGGAGCAAATACTGAAAAAAATCAGTAAGAAGCCCCTTTTCTTGACACCCCCCCTCACCCGCTTTCCTTTTCCTCTTAAAATAGCAGTGAGCAGTTTCTTGCCCGGAGCTTTAGAATATGCCCAGCCAACACCCCTCTCTTGCACAATCAGAAGCATCTACGTTACGTTTACATGACATTAAAAGGACCACCTCATCCCAACTGAGAGACTCCCCACTCTCAGCTCAGGAACATCCACAGCAGGACATCCAGAAGGCAAATAGACTCAGCTTCTGTCAGGAGCAAATTCCAGAGTGAAGAGCCCTCCACTGAACATGCCCAGCACTCAGCCCTCAATTATGTAAGCCTAGGGACTCTCACGTCAAGCTGTCCAGCAGGTTCAACTACCTGGCTCAAATGCTGGGAGAAAAGTGCTCCCTGAAATAATCAGCACCAAAACTAATCAAAATGAATACTCTGAACTGCACCTAGAAACAAACCGGCAGCTAGTGCACCCGCTAGTGAGCGGGAGTCCTGTGTTCCCTGCAAGATGTACTGCTAAGTAAGGGCTGGATTGAAATCTTGGAATCCAGCCTGAGGAAGGAACCACACTTCCCCAGGAGCAGAGCCCAGCATATTGTGACTCAGAGTCGCAGTCCCTTTCCTGCTTCCCCCATGCTTCTGGGGGAGGAAAGTCATTTCTGTCAGCCCTTTTGCAGGCACAGGTTGCTCCCCCTCTGCGCCAGCTCTGATGCATGGACTGTTGCATTGCATGGGGGTGGAACCAAATCTCTACCCGCACCCTGGCCATAGCCACCCACTCCATGCCAACCTGCACAAGAGAGAAAGCAACAGCTTGGTGGCGACTGCTCTCCCTTCTGCATAGGTTTCAGTGATATGGGTAGACCATGCATCAGAATAAGGGGGATCTTTATGTCCCTTCCTCCCCTGCATAGGCATGCAGCAGGGCTCATGACTGAGCCCTAAGTAGGCAGGTGCATTCAGTACCACCTGAAGTTTCCAAATGGTCTTCAAGTTTAGTTCCAAGTACTGTGCACGGTTTATTCTGGTGGTGACAAAGGCATGGACAGTTATAGCAAGGTTCAAAACTGAAGGTAACATCCCACTAACCAAGCAAAGATGAAGTATCTCTCTCTCTGTGACACACACACACACACACACTTTGGGTGGAAAAACGGCCTGTAGAATTAGATCTTTAGAATAACTCTAATGGGTTAGAAAATAAATTATTTAGACTTCAAAGCATACATTTAAAATTGATCCTACAGCACTGTAAACAAAGTAATCCCAAGCAACCCCAGATACATGCATGCAACTGGAGGAATTAATTCTGCCGCTACAGCTACTCACTTACGATATAGTGGGAGAAATTGCCTCATTGTTCATCATAATGGCCCTGGTGTCCCTAAGTGATTTTTTATTGGTTTTATTGCATAGAAAATGCATCTAATCAAGGATTTTCATGTTGTATCTTATTAGGATCAACACACCCTATCTCATCGTTTAGACAGACATTCTTTTGCATTTAAAAAAAATCAACTGATATTGGTCATACATTACACTCAGATTATTTGGTTTTGCAGTAAAACTAATTCACATATTCAGATATTATTATTATTTCTGTTTATAAACTATCAGGCAAATTGTGTTAGCCTCTTAGAATCACACTGGCTATAAAGTAATTTCCTATATGCATATGCTATCACCACTTTAACTACAAAGAAGAATAAAAGTATACAATGGAACAGTACTGTCATAGTATTAACATTGTTAGTAATAGTTATTGGCCTAAATAACGTAAGGCATACCTAAGCTATTGTTCCCTTTATTCCTCCAACAGCTCTGGTTTGTCACAGACATATTCAAAAGAAATGAGAACCCTTCGTTATAAAACAGCTTCCTCCACTATGCTGATCACAACTTGTTATAGAAGTACATGTGGGGGACCTGCTAGTGGTTCATCCAGATGAGATGACACTTTAAAGGTTATCTATTATGGAGGAGTAAGGGTTTGGGAGGGGGGCACACACAACTGACTAGCTCTTCCTTTGGGAAATGGTGTTCAAATCAGCAATTATTCACAAGTGGAATATGTCGGGTGGACTCAGTCAGATAGCCTTGTGGACATTTGTCCGTCCCACAAAAATCACTGGAGTGTGGCACTTGTTTGTTCAGTGTGGATCTAGGACTGAAATAGCAGAGCGTGTCAATATGGCATGAATGGGATGCTTTCGCAGAACTGCTGGGGAAGGTGACAACACATACAGGCCTCCATACCTACATGCAGCTAATGCTATGTCTCTTTTACTTTCCAAGCTCTGAAATTCACTAAATGTTATGGAAAAGAGGGGGAGGACAGTCATCTGTTTAAGGGTCTGAATTGAGACTTAGGAGATCTGGGTTCAATTCCCTGCTCTTCCACAGAATGACTGTGGGAAAATTACTTAATCTCTCAGTGCCTTGACTCACCATCTATAAAATAAGCATAATAATCCTTTCTCCCACCTCTTGTTTAATTAGATTGGAAGGGCAGGACAGGGACTGGTTTTTACTGTGTGTATTTACGGTACCTAACACAATGGGACCCTGATTGTCTCTGGGGCTTTTAGCAATAATAATAAGTAAATAAATAAATAAATAATAATGAAATACATAAAATTAGAAAAAGATTCTGAAAATATTTTGGTTAGTGGGGACACGATCCTTTCCTTCATCCCCTGAGCTTGAGCCCTTATCTCTTTTGCAGAGTTCAACAGATCTAGCAACTATTTCCTGGCTACATCAAAATTCATTTAAAACATCCATACTAGAGCAAAATTCTCCATGGATTGTTCTATTCAGCTACTGCCGTGAATAGGGAGTTATGGGGAACTTCATTGCCTGGGAAGGAGCTCAGGAAGGGATTGTCTCTCAAACCGGCACAATACCTGTCTGCACTCCCTGATATTCAGACAATTCCATCCTATGCTATTCAGGTTCTTAGACCATGCCCATCACTAGGTCATCTGAACGCCTTCCAGTGATACTGTCCTTTAGCGCAGGCTCTACCCATTCTTGTGCTCTACAGACCAGAAGCCTTGCTCCCTCCTCCCAATGAAGTCTCTTTCATGCTCTTGAGGGTGAATGGAGCTAGCAGTCCCTTGCGCTTCCTAGGTTTAGATACTCCAGTTCCTCTGGCCCTTGTGTAAGGTTCCTTTCTTCCTTTTCCTCTCATTCTGGGCATCTCTACGAGGGCTAGGGACAATCTTGGTCTAAAGAGTTGGCTGTAATGAGACTGACTTGGTTTGGAAAGATCACTACAACAGAAAAGTTAAAGGTATCAATTGCCCTGCTCATACAGAGCAGAAGAGCCATTTTGAGGAGAAGGCTTAAATAGATATCCTAGGGGAAAATAAAAGCCTGAGTATTTCAGACATAATTTATTATGCGGTGACAAACTAATGGGAAACGGGGCACTCTAGAAGGAGACATATTTGCTGTAAACTGAATGAATGTGTCACCCCCATCATGAAGCACACATTATTTGTTTTACAATACCTGGGACTAAAGACACTGAGTTTTTCTCTTACCTGCATCGGGGAACTACTTACTAATGCCAGCATGTTTGGAGGGAGCCTCTGAAGGATTTGTAGCCACTAGAAGACAACTCTTCAAGATCTCCAACATTATGTGACTTAGCATATCTAAATGACGAAGGTAAGCCACGGAGATGAACACAATGGGCCAGATCCCCAGCTGGTGTAAACTGGTATCACTCCATTAAATTGAGCATTCACTAGCCTGAAATGCTAAACTTGCCATCTTCTCCCATTTCACAAACAAATGATAATACAAGCCCCACCCTCTTTCCCTCCCCACCACCAGTTTGAATGTGAACTTTCTAGTGCAATTTTAATTTCTTGCTTCATTTGTCTAGCACCAGCCTATTCTCAGGGGTGGGGGGCTGCAGACATGCAATTAGTTAAACCGCTCCTAATCCTGCTTCTCGCCTAGCTGTAATTCAGCTCTGACTGTTGTACCTGGGAGAATGCTACTCTTCTTAAATCAAACAACAGAAATCCCCAATGTAATTAGCTACTAATCAAAATCTCTCTCTTTCTTGCTCAGATCCATTAGGCATATAAACCATATTTCCTTACAGATGGGCACAGGAATTCAATGGAGGTTTGTCTTACTCCAGAATTACTAGTGGTGAGGGAGTCCTCTACTGGCCTGACACGCAGACGATTTGTTACAATTTCTGCACTTTTGATCTGTGACAATTGTAAGCACATGCTAGATGAGGTGCCTACAAGAAATGGATTCCAGTTTCATCACTTATTCTGAGAGTCACTCTCTGAACTAGAAACAATACTTGCACCAAATGCGTTCTGCACTTGAGTCATGATACACTGAACAGATCAAAGGAATTTTAACTGTGAGCCTTCTAAACACACAATTCTTCCTCCTTTCTACTGCTGTCTCCCCTGCTTCAACCCCTTGGGTGAGCGTTTCAGAACTGCTTAAGGGAGCTGGATGCATGGGGCAGATCCTCAGTGGATGTGAATTGTTATAGCTCCATTGTGCCTGAAGATCTGCCCCACAATTCCTATGAAAATCAATGGGAAGTGGCTATCCAAATCCTCTAGGCAGTTATGAAGATATCTGCTCTTATTTTAAAGTATTGGGCAGCCTTTCTTGAGTGACGTTAATGCTCATGTGAACAGGAATGCTTCAGGAGGGCTGGTGGAGCACAGGGAATGAAAGTCCTACCTTTTCCACAATAAAATCTACCACGTTTGTAAATGAAAATGAGTCTGGTAGTCTCAATATAATTCCTGGTGAACATCTATCTAGAGCAGTGGTTTTCAACCAGTGGTCCACAGACTATGTCTTAGATTTTCAAAGGGGTCTGCACCCCCATTCAAAAAATGCTAGGGGTCTGCAAATGAAAAAAAATGTTGAAAACTATTGGGTCTAGAGGCACAACACAGCATCAGTGTCTCTAGTGTATTTCAGCCCAGGATTGCAACAATAGGATGCACCACTTGAGCTGTGGGGAGAAATTTTGCAGTGTGCAAGGCTGCTCTAAAGAGGACTGTAGCCTGGGCAATCCATTCCTCACTAAATTCACTTTAGTTTGTACTTCCATTGCTTCCAAAACACACACTGCCTCAGCTCAGAACAAAAGTGCCAACTCCACCCAGCATGGAGCGGATAACTCCGTGTCAATAACGCATCACAATGCAGATACGCCTCTACTACCAGGTTCAGGGCTTCATTTTAAAAACAAAATATATTTCTTGTTGGATTTTTTTTTTATGTTGGTATTTTATTTTGCTTGGTTGTCATTTTATTTTGCTGTTGTCTTCTTGCACTGAGATTCCTGCAACCCCTAGGTAAGGACTTTCAGATGGACAGGACTGAGTTAGGCACAGAGCATTACAGCTGCCACTCCTTGCAGTTCTGCAGATAATAAACAGAGCACAGGGATTAAAAATTAAAAGCTCTATGAAACTAAATCTTTGGCCTGCCATCCCGCTTCCTTTTCATCTGGTTGAAAAATGAATTTATAACAACAAAAAGCTACAATTTGCAATGCTGATAAAACTCCGAGCTTGAAACTTAGGCCATTATTTACATAAGCACCAGATAAATTCCTTCAAAAGTTACTGGTTTAGATCCTCAGCTGGGAGAAATCAGTGTGGCTCCAATGAAATCACTGCACTAGTTTACATCAGCTGAGGATCTGGCCCATAGGGTTGTCTTAAACGTCAATACCTTGAATGGCAGGGTAATGTGCTGCTTTCCCTGTTTCTGAAATGAATCTCCTGCCCAGCAGTGCAATCTGGTGCTTTCCATTGTGCTAAGCATTAATTGAAAGGGAAGTTCAGTGGGTCATTATCCATGGTCTTGAAATCTATCCTGCATAGTAGTGCAATGTGTCTTATTCCACGGTTGTGGAGTGGAGGGACTTGTTTGTTCATTGTTTAACTGGAGTTTACTGTAGAGTGTGCCAACTACTGATGCCTGTGATCCTGAACTGTATCCAGTCTGTCACAACAACATCCTGCTCTCTGCATCCTTGATCCTCAGTGCCCTTTCTGGCAGTGTAATCTGTTGTCACCTGGTCCAAGCAATGCATCTCTGCAATTTATATTATTTTATTTCCTTTGAATCAAACGTAGCCTATAAGATAGGCTTTCTTTCAGGAGCTTTGGAATTTGCCAGGCTAATACACTGTGCTAAGCATTTTCTTGTCAGTCCTAAAAATTCTACGAATAATTCAGCAGGCCACTAAAAGGGCCTTTGTTTTGATGGTATCAATAACAGCCATATTTAAAATTACACTTTTCTAGTTTCCACTGGTGAAGTAATGTCCTCTCCAGAAATTCATTACTCTTCTCCTACCTAATTAACCTTTCAAGTTGCACTCCTATATAATCAAAGAAATATATTTGAGTACAAATAGTGACATCAAAATAAAGGAATGGAAATTAGAATGCTGTGTTTATGTTCCCATTGGGAAAGTGTACCAGAGGTTATTAGGTTGATCTCTGATGTTGTATTAGTAGCATTCCTCTAAGGTAGGTTCATTCCTCTAAGATATATTTACCATGTCAATTGCAGTTGCACGCAGAACAAAACTACAATATCTGTAACTTAATCATATCCAATCCAAAAATGTATGTGGTGTTCCTTGTACAAAAACGTATTGAAGCTGTCTTGGTTGGGGCTCAGAGACCCCAATTCAGCAGAGCAATTAATCACATGCTTAAGTCCATCCTTATTCAGGAAAGCATTTCATCATGTTAAGTACCATTGACTTTAATTAGTAATTTCTGTAGTATGCTTAATTGCACCATACTGCAAAGCATATCAATGACTGAGGATGCAAAAATGCAGAAAGGTAACAGATGAAGATGGCCTACAATGGCAGTGTTACACATGAAAGATTAAAAAATTATCTCAGAGTGGTTTGAAATTGATACTTATCAATGCCACAAGTATCTAATTTGGAAATTTGCCTAAACTTTAATTCACATGGAGGTATGATAAGTAAAGCACTGAGTTAATAACAACTTAACTGAAAATGCAAAGCAAATGCATGTATTAGAGTGAGATTGCGGAACGAGTAAGAGTTGAGAAAAAGATTATACATCTGCTTCAGGTTCTAGTTTTAACTGACACAAAATTGAAAATGTTAAAGCTTATTCATCTGCTCCTCAAATGTCATTTTCAAATCCACCTGGGATGATCATAATGAAGTCAGTATAGTTGGAAAGAGAGAGATGTGTACAAGCTCTGAAATCTGAATCCAACAGAGGAAGTGAATCCTGTTTTGAAAAGGCAAACAGAAAAGGAAGGATATAGGTTGTGGTCTGGAGTTCCTATGTTCTGAAAAATGATCTCAAAAGGGTCTCAAACACAGTCTTGAAAATAACACAAAACAGTGTGATGACACCACTGCAAATGTTGGCAAGGCCACATCTGGACATCTGTGTCCAGTTCTGGTCAGTAACTTTAAAAAAGCCATAGCAGAGGAGATTGAAAAGAGAAATGAAAACCATGGGATTTAAGGTCTGAGATGGATTTACACATAATGCAAAAAGCATGATGCTTGCAAAGGAGATGAACTAGAGGGGACTTACTTACAGGATCCTGCAGTATGCTGAAAGGAAGAATGGTCCAGTGATTGGGGCACCAGCCTGAGAGTCAAGAGACCCAGGTTCAAATCCCTATTCTGCTACAGAGTTCTTAGGCTACGTTTACACTACGAGCTAGGGGTTTGATTCCCAGCTTGCATACGCATGCTAGTCTGAGTGTAAAGAGTAGTGTAGCCACGGCAGCAGTGGCACGGTTTAGCAGTACAAACCCACCTGAACACTTTAGGTACATACTTGGCTTCGCTAAGCTGGGCCTGTGCTCCTGTGGCTATGCTATTTATCCTTGTGCTAGCATGAGTATGTGTAGGTGAGCTGGGAATCACACCCCTCGCTCATAATATAGACCTAGACTTAATGTGACCTAGGGCAAGTCGTTCATTACCATTTGTAAAATAGCACTTTCCTCTCTCACAGGGCTAAAGTGAGGATTAATACACTAAAATTATAAGATGCTCAGATAGTGGGGGACACGTACGTTCCTAAGATTAGTAGCTGGAGAATCATGAAGGGTACAGGAACAACTGACACAGTACCTCCTTTTTACCTTCACTCAAAATATAAGAGTAAGTAGTGACTTGATTATCTTTTAAAAGGCAGCATATACTGAACAAATAAAATCAAACATTAATTTATGATGTATGTACAATCATAGAATACAATATAGAATTACTTAGGGTACGTCTACACTACCCACCAGATCGGAGGGTAGTGATTGATCTATCGGGGATTGATTTATCGCGTCTAGTGTAGATGCGATAAAATCGATCCCTGATCGCTCTGCCGTCGACTCCGGAACTCCACCGCAGTGAGAGGCGGAAGCGGAGTCGACGGGAGAGCGGCAGCGGTCGACTCGCCGCTGTCCTCACAGCCAGGTAAATCAACCTAAGATACGCCGACTTCAGCTACGCTATTCGCATAGCTGAAGTTGCGTATCTTATGTCAGCCTCCAGTGTAGACCTAGCCTGAGATACTATAGGGCTGAGGGCTTCAGAAAACTTCATACTGGATGTAGATATAATAAAAATTAAAACGCAAAATTGATTTTCACTATAAAAAAGAAAAAAAATACTGCCACTGTAAAAAGCATGTTGAAAAATTCTGAAATCCTCTTCAAAAATATAAACCCAGGTTTGATTTGCAAATACGTCTGAATAAAAGGCAGAAGGGCACGCTGCTGTCCTTAGTCCTGAAGTAGAAAGCAGACTAGCATGCTGCTCTCCTTAGTGCTGAAATATAGGAGGGGGTTTTGACAGCATGATCCACTGCTGCACATACACTTGGTCCTTAATAATCTGCGGGTGATTTTAAGAGCAACCTCCATTGTTCCTAACCTGCACAGTGCTGCCATCTTCTAATGTAAGGTTCCATAAATTTACTGTGGATTTACTGCTTGAGCCCTTATCACAGGGACATTACCTGTATTTGCAAGGATACAGAATGCATGATCTAATAGGTCTTCTCTGACTCACTGAATACATATATTGCTGTCCCGCATGTCCCATCAGATTCAAGCTCCTGAAGCTTAATAGCTTGCTTGGCAGTCCAATGTACTGCTGGAAAGGACGCAGTGGCAATAAAGGTAATGCACAGGGCAAATTCAGACAATGTTGCTAACTCTGCAGCCCTAAAGGGACCCAGGGTCAGGGACAGGTTGAAATGCTAGTGTGATGCTTACTGCATGTGATCCAGCAACACATGGTGTGGAGCACACGCTGCTTTGTTCTGACTGTGTGCTCTGTGCTGATAGTAACATATATGTGATATATCATAGCCCTGGCTTGGGTACACGGTAGGCTCTTCCCTCCTCCTGTTTGACAGGAAACTGCCACCCACAATTCCCTGAAGCCCTCCACAAACACACACACCAGTTCTGGGTACATTCCTATTCTCCCAACTGCTCCCCTCAAGGAACTGAATCCTTCCCCAGCTGACATGGCATAGAAATTTGGAGAAGGATGGTTTGAAGCTCACTCACCGAGTCTCAGTCACTGGAACTGAGGAAGCCCAACAATAATAACAAAATATGTACAATAAATAAAGATGCAGACAAGGACTTCACTTTCTGAAGCTTAGCCCCTTCACTGGGAGGGGGGAAGCAAATGTCTCTCTCTAAACTGGGCTTTCTATTGGGAGACTCCTTTTAAATGTACTCTTCAATCAATGTGTAGCATTCCAAACCTGTAGCAACAGGATCTCCCAGTTCAATGGGGCATTGAACGACTGATCTATACCAAACTGGTGAAAAATAATCACATTCTAATGACAAGCGGAAAATACACAGAGTAAAAGCATCATCTGGTTGCTTTGAAATTAAACAGAAGCTGAGAGAAAGTGATTCAGAATCCTTTCAGGGTTTCTTTTAAATATATTGTTCGTTTGCTTATATAAATATTATTATTCTAATTACATAATACCACCATGTGAGAAGTCCTTTATAATAAAACTGTTTTTATCATCTCTTGCTTTTATAGCTTAGATTTTTTTCCTGTAAAAAAACTCTCCTACATAAGCAGGGGTAAGAGAGACAGCACAGACCATCCCCTCGTTTCATTTTAGCCACTTTTAAATAATCACTTATTTATTGTAGGCTCTGCTGTGCACTAGCTCATCTGAGGCTTTCCTACGCTCTAAGCTGTGCTCTTTATACACTATGGACCATCTCCCGAGCTATCTACAGACATGGACAGTGTGCCACAAGCACCACCTCAAATAAACCTCTCTTTGCACTTGCAATGTCCAAAGGAAAGCGTTTACCCCAGTCTTCTCATCATGCTAACAACTGGGATGGGGGCATTTCTACTATATGGAGTATAGATGTGTAGCCGATCAGCAACTCCATAGCCATGTACAAAAGGAACGCCCATGGTATTGTTTGCTTTTGGATTGCATTTCTTTTGGAAATCAGCAAATGAGTGGGAGTATCACAAAGCTCCTGAAGTAAAATCAGAATCAAATCATCTGCATTGGGATTGTCTAAACAGGGAGTTTTGACTTGCTGCCAGCTACAAGTATTCCTTTGGCCAAATAACTGCTGCCGCATCATTTGAGCCCCAGAAGGAGATGACTGGGTTTATCTTCCTAGTTACCTTGTGACCTATTGCAATATGTCATCATATGGTATATGTCATAATGTAACACAGAAAATGCCGTTTCTGGAGTCGTATCATGAGATCCCACGATACTCCCCACATTAATTCAACAATCAACTCATCTGGTCTTTTTAATTAGAACAATGTATCATGCGTTCTTCCTTCCAATAGGAATATGAGGTTTGTTAGCATCCTGTATATGTACATTATATGTGGAATTCAGATTATATATATGTTTAATAAGGACTTTCCAATTGATATCTATGGAATGTATTTAGAAAGCTCTGCTTATGTTCTTGCATTGCCTGGTGTATGTATTGCTTAGCACACCTTGATGAAAGAGTATGACTGACACCAATTCATAGCTTTTTTATTGCTTTTCTCCCTCGTGTTATAAATTCCTGATGCAGTTGTCATTTATTGCATTTTTTATGTTTGTCGATTTTATTTACATACTCTCCCTTGTTATCAGAGGGAAAAGGGATTTGGATTTCTGGAGAGTCTCAATCTCTCTGTGCTCTTGCCTAAGACAGAAAAAAAGCATTCTAGCCCAAATAAAAATTAAGCAACACCTCAAATGCTTTCTCAGCATAACACTTTCCATCAGGAAGCATCATTACATAAATATGACTTTATAAATTATATCTCTAAAGCCTTTGCAACGCTCAGAACTTTACAAATAAATGTTCCACTATAGCTGTTTTTTAAAAAAAATAAAGGTACAAAATCATTGCCAGTGATGATGAATGATTGTAGCTTAACAATAGTTGAGCTGACAAAGCTGAAATGTCCCAGGGTATACTGTGATTCGGATGCCACAGGTGGAGGCCTTCACACAAATGCAACAGCCTTCAGCAAAGAGAGGCAACCTGCAGAAAGCTCTTGTGACACTAGGCTATCTAGTAATCCCGGGATGCCCACCAAAACAGAACAGAAAGGTGGAGATTTTGGTGTAAATTAAATGGGGTTTATCACCCCAAACTAAACTGATTCCCATCAAAAGACTCCATTCCTTTAATACAACATGAGACACACAGACACATGTAAAGGCAGCACTTAAGTGCTGTAACAGAAAGAAAATAGGAGAAGCCTGAAGCAATGAGGTGTGTGTTGTTTCTGTTTGATTGGTTATTGTGGGCGTTTCTGTTTATTTTTATTGGAAGGTCCTGGTTTCCTTAAGGGAAACAGCAGGCTGGGCTCCTGTTCCAGCTTCCCTGGACGCCATTTCACAGTGGTATTGCCCACCCTACCCCACACTCCTGTACTAAAATCTTGTCCACATATATTTTGAATGGGATTACAGTGCAACTGGGCTATATCTATGGCTTACTTATAAGGCCAGGAAAAAGCAAAGGTACCCCGTTCAGCAAGGTTTGTAGGATTTAGCCATGTTTACCACAGTTTTAGGGCTAAGTCCTGTGTACCATGCTGAGCACTGAACACAAATCCAGTGCCACAAAATACAGCAGTGGAGTACTGTAACCCCTGCATGGGTTTAAAATAAACCACAGCATGGTGGGTTTTGTGGGACATTGTATCCCTTCCTCACATATAGCAACTGGGAGTTCTTTGGTACAAAGTGCTAATATACAAATTAATTAGCATTATTCTCATGCTTTTGATAAAAACTACAATTCAGAAAAGCACAGCAACACTCATGGCATAAAGTCATACAGAGCATCCACAGATCACTTTTTAAAGGCAGCAAAAAAAAAAAAAAAAAAAAAAAAAAAAAAAAAAAATTTTTAAAAAAAAAAAAAAAAAAAAAAAAGGCAGAAAGAGAGGAAAGATGGTCTTGTGGAACTGGACTGGGACTCAAGAGAGCTGGGATCAAAATTCCAGGCTCTCCTAAAGATATATAGTGTGACCTTGGGTAAGTCACTTCACCTTCTCTGCTTTTCATTTCCCCATCTGTAAAAATACAGTAGTGCTTCCTTTTCCCCACACTTTGTCTTTTATCTAGAGTGCAGTCTCCTTAGGGTACAGGCTGACACAGTTGGTACAGTGCTTAGCACAATAGGTCCCAGTCCCAGCCAGGTTCTCTAGAAAAAACAAAGGGTTCATCCCAAATGGATTTAGAAATTACATTTGAGGAGCAGATGAATAAGCTCTGATTTATATCAACAGACCTCTCAGAATTAAGGCAATTTTTACTTAGCATGTGGAACTGCCCACAAGAGAAAACACAAAGACAAGGAGGTCTGGAAGAAACCTCTTATTTGACATCACTATAAAAACAACACACATGGAAACAGCGGCAAGATGTTCTCTTTGATTTACCAATATGTCACCATCTAGACACTTAGAGTCTGCAGCTGTACTGTAGAGAAGCTGCTGCTAATTAATGACCCTTGGCCACCTAATGCTAAATGATTGATTTCAAATGGTAAATGTATGGAACAGACCAGTAATGAGAAAACATCTCCTGATGATTTTAAAAGGTCTCCACTCCAATCACATTAACTATTTAACAGATGAAATGCAGTAAAAGGGAAGAAAGCTCTTACTGCATAGTGTTCCCTCTAACCACTCACCTTCAGATGACTTAAGAGTCCTCTGTGGGGCACCGACTTCAATACTCTGTCTGGGCCAACCACAAAAACCTTTAAAAATCCCTGGGTAAGGGCTTGCCTAGTGGTAGTAACTACATACCATGCAGTGAGACACCAAGGTTTCAATTCCAAGTTTACTCTCTCAAGGGCAAGTGAGCCACATATCAGATAACAGCAAGGCCTGCTGGCTAATCTAGAAGTAGCAATGCAGGAGTTCCACAATGAACTCCATATCTTTTATGCCGCCTCCATACCAATAATTCTGATGCAAGGCTTCCTGACCACAGAGGAAGACGGTGTGGAAGAAACATGGCTTTGAAGCTCACATTCACTTCAGTTTCCCTCTCCTCTACAGCCTGCAGACTGATTGGGAGGGCTGCATAGTAGGTCCTCTTTCTTTGGAGATGGCGGATGGCTGCAAGAAATAGTTTTGCAGCTGTTGTGAGGGAGTGAGGATGATCGGAAGTCTGAGAAGCTTCAAAAAAAAAAATGACTAAATCTAAAGTAAGGTAACATCATGTGAAATGCCCCTGCATAAATGGCCTACTCTCCTCAGCGATTTTCCTTGCTTCACTGACCTAGCTGAATCTTTCCACATCCTCCTCTACATTAATTCTGAAATATGGAATCTCAGTGGTTTTGCTACTTTAGAGGAGCCCTTTATTCCTCAATGATACTAAAATGGGAAGACTTTCCACTCAATGGCCATAGCCTCTGATCCACCTCAGAGGTTTGTGCCTCAAAGACGGTCATCTCCATCAATTTGGGTAAGGAAAGCATGAAGTGCGACCACCCAATAGAAAGCTTAAGTTGCTCCCATATGACCAGTTCTCTAAGTCGGAGACCGTCATCATAAATTTCTCTATTTTGCGTTGCAGGTCTTTGCAAATTGGGAAACCACTGGTAAAGTTAACCTCTGATGAAGAGATCTGCAATTCACCTTTCCACTATGCTTCTAAGGTCCCAGGCTGACTGGAATGCTGAGAGATGACAGGCTTCTGCTAACTATTCAAACTGCTTCCTAGTTCTCTTATCCACCCTGCTCAAATGATATCATACACACCGGGGGACAGGACAGGATCACTTGCTGCTCAATTGTTAAAGTGCTGCCACTTTCTCTAGCAGCTCACAGGTTTAGGAATGTTATTGCAAGTGATCATTCAGAGGCACTGATTGCCCCTATTTTTTGTAAGCAACCTTCCTGAAATAATTCTCAGCAGAAGCACAGAGCACCAGCTGGATGCCAATCAGTTGTTGAGTGGGAAGAAGCAGCAAGTTCTACACCTTGATCACTGTTGCCCCAAGGGGCATTAAACAGAGTGGAACATCTCATTATATAATCTTGGCCCAAGATGTCAGGGAACATAGATGAAAAAGACTTGGGGGGAAATGGGGACGAAAGAGAAATGTGAATGCATGGGGAAACATTTAGCAAAGAAGGAAAAATCAATTAGAAGGAACCAACAGTGGAAAAGCCAAATTTTTCAAACGTAGGTACCTAAAGTTAGGCACCTAAATCCATATCTAGCTATCACTGTAGACAGCGTATAAATAGTACTGCTAAGATTAGAGCAAAGACTCGGTGGGGCTATTGCACACCAGAGCCAGAGATGAGTAATCATTCAAATTTTGCTAAAATAAAACAAGTGAATAATCCTGGCCTGATTTTCAAGGTGCTGAAGAGCCACAGTTCTCACTGAAGTCTTCTCACTGAAGTCAATGAGAGCTGCAGGCACTCAGCACCTCTGAAGACCTCTTTAATTGAGGTGCCTATATATGGCTTTAGGGTCAGGATTTTCAAAAGAGACTAGTGGTTTTGGGTCCCTTCCTTAAAGAGGCCTGATTTTCAGAAGGTATTCAGCAGTTTCTGAAAATCAGGCCCCTTTAAGGCATCTCAAATTGGGCTCCCAAACTCACTATTTATTCTTGGCTTTGGTGCCTGACGTTAGGCATTTAATTCTGAACCCGTGGGGCTGAGCACATGAAACACGCAGGCACAAATGGAGAGAGAGAGAACAAAGAGAACAAGAAGACACAAGGAAGATCTGAGTTATTGTTCCTTCTTTCTCTTTGTACGTGCATGTTTTGTAGAAATTTTAACCTCCCCCAAATTACCATACAACGCACACACCAGAAGGTTTGACACAACACCATCATGTAGCATAGGGACCTGGGATACAGGCATGGGAACCAGGAGTTTCTACATAAACAGGGACAAAAACACCTTTGTTCATGCCCCTCTTACCCCACACCGCCTCTGCATTGCAGTGCCTGGCATTTGAGAAGAGATGTATACACATGTGCTTGGAATCCAGTGGTTTTAGTTTGCACTTGCTGGTACATCAATAAAATATAACTTGTCATTAGCCAGTTACTCTACTGCAGAAGTCCAGATAGATACATGCCAGGTAAGCACTTACATATTTTGCATAGTGTTTTTGTTCTGAGATGTCTTATCAATCTGCTGAAATGCAGGAAATTGCATTTGGCATTTCAGCATTTCCCAGGGGAGAAATCCTGGGTTTCCCTATTTTAATTTTTTCCCTACGCTGAAGATCTGTCTAACTCTGGTGAAGTCTAAACATCAGCATGTTTGGAACTAGGAGATGGGTCTACCAGGTATCTACCCTTCCACATCTCACCACAGCACACACTCCTTTGCTGGGGGGAAGAGAAGGTTGTATTTGGGAGGGAAATGGGCAGAGAAACATTGCAATGTTGATTAATATGCTATCTCCAATTAATGCTTCACTCGCTTCTTTAAAATGGCTCCTGCCTTTGGCCCCAAAGGCACTCCTAGTGGCATACCTTACTTGTATTAATCAGTTGCTCACCCTCCAGATATCCCAGCTGTCTCTTGGTACCAATTCCCCTTCAGGCCAGGCTGTCGCTAGGGCTGAATGACAAATTCACAATAATTTTGGTCAAAAATGTTCCCAACTGTTTGTCAAATTTTGAAATTGCATCCAAAAATTGTAAAATTTGAAGAATTTTCAACCAGGTCCAGCCTTTCCCCGCCACGTGCTCTCTACCTTTGAACCTGCAGCAACAATATACAAAGCATGTCTTTCGTGACAAGCATTTACAGTGACAAGGGAATGAGGCAGGAAAGGAGGAACAATGGGAGATCTTGATGATCAGAAGCACTTTTGTTAGTGCTCCACTAGTTTAAAAGACAGGCTGCTGGCAATGTGTAGCCTTGAGGGGTCTGGGAGTTGTTGACTCTGGAAGTCACTTCCCTCCTTGGGTCCAATAAATCCTGAGTTTCTTGACTTTGTACAAAGCTCATCTATTTTCTCTGGGTTTTCCAGAGGTCTTAGTTACAGGACTTGCTCAACTGTGAAGCATTAATATGAATGATCATGTTGAAATCCTCAAGCCTTACTAGGGTCTCTGTGTTACTGACATGTTCTGAAACAGCTTTGGCCAGTAAAGCCTATTTCTTAGGGAGTATCTTTAATTGTAGCTCATAATATCCATACCCAGTGCAAGCACCCAGGATTAAATGAGGTGGTTTCGAAAAGAATAAGAGATAGATTAGATAGATGATACTCCTGAAAGGACCTTCAAGGAACTGTGATCAAAGGGCAACATTGCGTGTTCTCAATGCTCTTGATGCCTGCATCAAAGTCAGCTCTATTCAGGCATTACATGTACAATCTTGTCCAGCTCTCTCAAGCTGAAGAAAGTATTTGAAAGCAGAAAAGACAAGAATCAGCAGTGGAATTAACATGTCTAGCAGACCTTGACCACACACACACACACGGGGAAAGGCACCAGGCTGACCATCCTGCTGCCCAGTGGAACCTATTAAGTATATACATCCAAAGCAAATCTTTTACCTTTTTAGAGAAAACTTCTCAACCACCATGCCCCTTTAAAATAATTTCTTCTTCAGGGGCGGAGAGAATTTGCCCACATACTCTTCTCTCTATCCCGATTCCCAGTGGCCCCCTGCCTGCTTGTAAAACAGCACTGCTTTCTTTTGCACTGATTTGGAGAACTCTTATTTAGACATCACCGCCCAGTTCTTTTGAATTCATTCAAAATTGGATCATTCCCCTTATATCAATAAAATTCAGGGCAATCTGTGTATCAACACAGCAGCGAGTGTAGGCAGTAAAAACAAACCAAAAATTCCAGCAGCTCAATGGTACAATAAGCTCTTGGCAATTACCTCATTCAACAGACTTTGGGACTTTCCCCGAAAAGGGTTTTCAACAAATAAAGCATTTGGCTTCTCTCTCTTTCTCTATTAAACTGACAAAACAAGCACAGTATTACCTCAGAGCTGGCTAGAGGGGGGAAAGAGGGGAAATTAACTTTGACAAGGGGACAATGGGCTCACAGTAAAACTTTCCATCTCCTAACCAAGTGCAGCTCTAGACAAGCTAGTCTTATTAAAGATACAATTGACTTACAATGAAACTTTGCTATAGGGTGAGAAAACCAACAGTATACAAGCATTTTGCCCTGAGAACCTCTGCTGAATTACTTTAGTGCTGTTGCCAGTACTCACTGCAGAATAAAACAATGGAAATATTTATAAGGAAAGCAAAGCTGCTCAAAATTTGTTATGAGGAGCAGAGCTACCTCCTACCCTACGGGTGCAGAGGGCCCCACACAGAGCGGGCATTGTGTGGCTCTGTTGCGAGTACATAGAGAAGGAGCAGGGTCTGGATTTTAAGATGCTGTACAGTAGGTGTGCAGCGTATGTGCTCTATGTGAAGCATAACTCTATGGGGGCAGACAGAAGGGTTTGGAGGTGGGGTAAAACCAGTGAATCTGCTGCTCTGTGGAACCACCAGCCATTGCCCTCAGTGCAGTGAAAGCTTAAGATAAGCGGAGGCTATTCCAGCCCAGATGTTAAAGTAGCATTCAGTGTGTTTGTGGCCACTCCTCAGCCCTCAGGGAGAGTTCTGATTTTTTAGGGGAATTTACAGGACCATTTCACAGCATCATGTGCAACGCCAAGGCCTGAGCATTACATTGTACCTCATTGTAGTGCCCACGGCACTGTGTTCTGGATGGCCCTGGCCATTGCAAAGCTCACTCTTGAGAACCAGAGTGTCCTGCGACCACCTGTCCTACAGAGAACAGATTGATGTGAGAGCAGCCATAGTCATCCTGGCATTGACTGGGAGAAAATATCAGCCAGGCAACTGATATGGGGGAGACTGAGGCAATTCCAATTACATATATCCTGTCTGAGACATTGAGAGATTTAGGTCTGGAGTTGGCAATTACTGAGGAAAGCAGTGACTGTGCATAGAAATACTTGTGGGGGAAGACTCACCTACGCACCCAATTTTCTGAATATCATATGAAGCCTACCCCGTTGAATTCACAGTATTTTACAAACATGTAATTCACAGACAAATTGCAGGCAGGTTGCACTTACGCATCACTTTTCTCCTCCGCTCAAGTATCCCTTTCCCTGGACTGACTATAGATGACTTTATGAAAAATTCTTTGCATTCACACACCATGTTTTCTGCTTAGATTTAGCAATAAGCTGGCAACATTGGGGCATTAATATAGATACACGCCATGAGCCTGCAAGCCCAGTAGTTGGATTTTAATCAATAAACTGCCTTTTCCCAGGGCTTACAGCTGTTTTATGTTGGGTATGTGGTGGAATCTGAACATGCCCAGGAAAGTTTATCCAAACCTGATCTGCTACAAACGATCTCTGCTCTCCACGCTATAATGAGCTGAGCCTGCAGTCAGTCAAAGCAGATGAGAGAGAAACAAACCAGTTGCAGTCTCTCTCTGTGCTTCAGATCATATCAAATAATTCCACATTCAATGCAGTAGTATTAAGGTGAAGGGAAAGGAATTGCTAAACAGAAAATCTATTGAAAAACTGTATATGCTCATACATGCACAGGTATGCACACCGGGAGAGAATATATTATGCAAATTCTTTGAGAGTATCAGAGTTCTCCGGTCAAAACTCTGATGTAATGCAGGTGTTCCCAAGGTTTCATAGCATTGACCACAACTTAACATTAAGAGGGCCAGATTCCAAGCTGGGGAAAGTCAATGTAGCCGCATTGACTTGAGTGGAGCTATCTATGCCAATGTACACCACCTGAGACTTGATCCTGGATTGTCTTGTGGCCCACCTCCCTCTTCCATATGAGATGGCATAATATCCCTGTGGCAAACACTGCAAGTATTTAGACAGAAAAGGAAAATATTTATGTATGCTTCACTGTCTATTTGAATGTAGCTGCTGGAAATACCATGTAACCAGGCAGCTCGCTGCAGAGCAGCAAGAAATATTCGACAAAATGTCAGTGGTAGACCAGTGTTTGAACCACTGATTTTATCCTGCACTCATTGAAGTCAATGGGAATGATCTCATTTATTTCAGTGGGGGTAGGAAAAGACATTTCATGTAAAAGAAAAGATGATCTGGAATAGTAATAGAACCTCTATAGAGCGGTCAGTGCTAGGAGCAACATCAAGAGTAAAAAGCCTAAGTGAATTGCTCTCTTTCCTTTTTTCTTTAACCAAACTTTTTCATTTCCAAGTTTGAACAGCTGAGAATATCATCCTTTTAAACAGAGAGGCAGAGCAGCTCATGCTACTTATGGAAGTGCTGGGGCACAGTGAGTCCAGATCTTTTTAAAGTTGTATTTTCTGAGGGAATCCTGCTGGGATTAGACTGAGGATTTGGTACAAAAGGGAAGGATAGGACCTGCAGGCTTTTCTTTTCTCCAACATTCTCCCACACTGCATGGGCCATGAGGATGACACCGCCTAGCTTTGGAACAAAGGATGTACGAATCAATGATCTACCAGGTCAGGGAGAGTTAGTAGAAAGAAACTTGTTAGTTCTTCTCTCCCTTGTGCCTCCCATTGAATCATTATCTGAGTCACATTAGGTTCTGGAAGGGAAACATTACACAGATAGCTGTGTTCAGATATCTTTTGAAACCTGCTGCAGTTCCTAGCTGCCAGCCTTGCAGTCAGACCATGCCACTTTCTAGACCTGATCCAAAACCCAGACTCCCATTGATTTCAATAGGCTTTGGATCAGGCTGTCTGTCAGTCAATAAACCTTAGCATGTTCAGTGGTAATGCCTTATGGTCCCAATGTCACTGTTTGGTACAAAAAGTCCCCAAAAAACTCTGCACTCATAAGAGGACTCCGACTAGCATCAAAAATAAAATTTTGAAGGACCCTCCCATGTTATAATTAATTTTGGGTGGGGATTACACATACACAGTTTACTTCCCCCATTCTGAGACATCCAGTTATCCCTAACTTGTAAAACAAATGGCCGATATTTTCAAAAGTGAGCACCCATTCTGGACACCCAGTTCAGACACCTTACAGGGGGCTGACTGCCCATGGATGGGTCCGTCACACTTTCTGAAAGCCAGGCTCCTTTAAGATGTCTCCAGATGGGCACCCCAAATCACCAGTCATTTTTGATAACTGACCAATATACATATTGCACTGTCTTTAATGGATAATCATCTCATTTATTTACGTTTATATGCATGGTTCTCAAGTGCTTTATATTTCTCAAATGACTCAACTGCCTTCTTTAAAGGACACTGTCTGATGGATACTGCTTATTCTTCATTGTTTGCAGAAGCCTTCTGTAATGTGCATTCTACAGGTGGATTCACACAGAATACTGCTGTGCAGCCTCACCATAGGAAGGGTCTGTTTCCCTTTTATTTGACTACTTCTTTTCTCCTTTTGTTGCGTCCAAGCAAAAGAAGCCAGAAAAAGGCTGGTTTTATTACAGCCATTGCATTTTTTTGTGTTGATTTGTTTAATATTTATTTTATTTCTCTTTTGTAAAATGTAAAATCCAGTAAGAATAGCTTTACATTTTGTTGCCACAACGACTTTTTTTTTAATTTCACATCACAGCTCTGTGAAGGAGCAGAGAAACTGCCACCTGGCACAGCAGGGGTTAAAAGGCTCAGCTAGCCTAACCCCGCTATACCTGCAGCCAATGACAGGCCTGGAGGGGGGATAAAAGGAGGGAGCCTGGCTCAGTTGCAGGCTGTCTGGCAGGGAAGCAGGAGTTCTCTGTTTGCCTGCCTGAAGAGACGGCTCAGCGACCGGCCAGCCAACACAGCCACTGAAGGCAAATAAGCCTTCTCCTGCTAAGGGGAACCTGCAGCTAAGCCCCAACTGTGGGGTAATTGAACTAACGGGGCCACGCCCCAAACTAAAGAGACTCTAATAAGAAGTAGCCCAGGGAAGTGGGTTTTGAACCCCTCCCCCCCGGCATAGAGGCAGACCCATCAACCCCTGTTTAGGGGTTGAACTACACAGGGCCATGGGGAGGGTCGGAGTCCCCCTTCTGACCAACAATTTAGCCACTAGGCCGCCTGGCCACCGAAGGCTCTATCACAAGCTCAAAAAAATCTTATAAGAAAATAAAGCATCGGAATACAGCAAAAGTAGAATTGAGATGCAGTTCTTTTCATGTGTGAGCAAGTTTTTCCATTACAGTTCTTTCGGAAGTCAGATTTGAATGTCTTTAAGCAGCAAGCACCACAGTATAGGGGGCTTAAGTGAAGAAAGATTCAACAGCCCGCTGAACCCAAGGGCTCTTTTGAGAGTCTCTTTAAAAGTTCTCTGCTACTCTTCTAGCTATTAAATGCCATGTATTCAAAACGTCTGATGGTGCACGGTGGAACATTACTAATATCAGCCTAATTGACATGCCCTTTAAAAATTACTTAAAGGAAATGTCCAAGAAAAATCAAGCAGGCAAAAAAAAAAGAGCTGGATGATACTATAAATGCAAACTGATATTACCACATGTGCAATAAGGGGAAAAGGGAGACTAATGGGACAGATTCTCAGCAGGTGTAAATCATCATAGCTACATTGACTTCAACAGACCCGTGTCTGGTGTTGTCATATAACACCTCAACTCCCAACACCTCCTCTACTCTGGACTCCCTACACTCACCTTTCTCATCTAATCTAAAAAATGTCCTGGCTAAAATAAGCTTCCCCTGACACATTCCAATCATGTCCCTGCCCTCTTTGAATCTGTCCACTGGCCTCTTTTCTATTTCATATCAAGTCTGAGTGTCTCATTCTCAGCTTCAGGACAGAGTATAACTGTGTATGTGTACTTTATAGCTCTGCTCATCTCCTCCTCCTCCTTCATAAACACCCTTTTGCATATTCCTCTGCCATCCCTTGCTCCTTTCCTCATCCTTTACATTTGCAACTCCTGCCCTTCTCCTGGTTTGAATCCTTCCTCAAACTCTCAAAGCCTTTCAGCCACAATCCACCAAAAGAAGATAAATATTGTTGGCTTGTTTGTTTTTAAAAATCCCTCTGCACTAGTTCATGACAGAGTCTTCATCTAGATATCTACTGTACAGTGTGTTTAAAAAGTACTGCCTGTCTAGATTACTAAGGAAACCCCTTGGGGCAGGAATCATATGTTCTGATGGCATACCATAAATAAATAAATAAATAAATGGAGTATTTTTGCTTTTTTTTTTAAATCCCCCCCACCCTAGAGACCTCTGTATTTGAAGCTTTTTACTTAATGTGTGAGAGAGGAACATGGAAGAAGCAACGCAGAGAGTCTGATTCACTCTAACAGTAATAAAAGAGGCAGCAGAAGGCATTCAATCAAATCTGAAAGATGATAATCATGCTCTTTGTAGATCACTGTGTGAGATGTAAGGGAATGCTACTTTGATACAGGCATTCAAGGGCATTTCAGACAGAGAGGCCCAAGGTAAAAGGCCTCATCTTCCATTAGGTTTTGGTAATGCTATGCTGTGGTAATCTAAACTCTTGTTTACACCAGCAACCCACATCCCACAAACCTCACACTCGTTCTGAAATGCCACTCCTAGATGGGCTACACACTGTGCCAGATCATAGGGGAGATACTGTTCCACCAATGGCCTGTTCTCCTCTCCTGTTAATGTCCGTGGGATTCACGTGTCTGCATGGAGAGGAGAACAGACTGTCCCAATACGTCCTGTACTTGTGAGTTTGATATTTCATGGGGGAAAGGGCAAGAGGACTCATGATGAAGAATCTTAATATCCCTGTTCTTCTGCCTGTGTAAGCCTCTCTGGTCCTACCAATTTCATTCCTTCTCACCTCATTTGCAAGTTCCCTAGCAGCCATGCCAGAAGGGAAACAGAGAGGTGTTTGCCTGGACCTCAGAGGCCAGCACCTAATAGCTATGCTTGGAGAGTCAGTCATTTAAGGGGATGCAACTGCCAGTCTTGGTTCCCTTTACTTTGGTAGTCTTCTCCATGGGGTTTAAAATCCTGCAGCTCAAGTTTCAACAGGAATCAGGCAGCTGCATGAGTCCATTGCATGGTCTATGACAGACCTGATGAATTATCAGCCTTATGGCAACCCAAGGTTTTGCCAAGCATGCAGATGCTTTGAGCAATTCTTACTCCTGAGCTTTTGTTTTTGCAACAAACTCTCTTCTTGTGCCATGTTACAGCCACTTTTTAGGCCCTGAGAATTATTTTAAGCAGATGAACGTCATTCCACTAAAGTCACATCCCTAGTAATACTGCACCTAAATAAATATATTATAGAAATCTTCACCAGAGCATACTGATTAAGAATGCATATAGGGCACAGTGCTGTCTCTCAGACAACTTCTCCAGTTGCTGATGAAGCATGCACCTGCTATTTGATAGCAAGGCACTTGACTCCATCGTGGAAGACCAACAGGTTCAAAGCCTGTTTGCTACATTCTATTTGTTGCCCCATGTAAAGCTGCTTGTCTTTTCATAGCTTCCATTTGCTAACATAATAACAGAGGAGGCAAAGGTTAATCTCACACCTGTTTCAAGATCTCAGTAGACCAACTCATTATGCCCACTGGAAATAAAGGTTATGGCTGTGTTATACTAATGTAAAAGCTCAAATAATTGCAGCACATGATGCTGCGATGGTGCAAAGAACACAAGTCACCAGCGTCAGTATTGCTGGCATGGTGGTGCAGTGCCAGGGGGGTGCACTGCACAGTTAGAAGTGCCTTCCCTAATAGGTTATTTCCTCCAGGACTCCAACAGGGACCTGCGGAAATTAAAAATTACAAACTGCACTTTCTGAAAACTCTAGGTGAGAATGTTGGTATCCTGGCTGAACATTTTAAAAATTCAGTCTGGCCCCTTTGTAAGGGCTCCGTCCTGCAGCCCTTATTTACCCAAGCAGTCAATGGGACAACACACACTAATGAGGTCTGCAGAAGCTGACCTTGTGGGTGTAAACTAAAAACATAGTAAAGAACTAAATACTAGCAAATAAGGAAGTCCAGATTTAGTATGTAGGTCGGGGGGGGGCGGGCAGGGAGAAAAGGGGAAACTCTCCGAACCAGAGTCCCACCATGCTTTCTACTGCAGCCCAATGCTTGATCATTAGCTCATCCTAGGAAAATGGGATACTAGTGTCCTCTTTACTGTAATGCACCAATTTTTTATGAAGTGTGTTTAAATTTTTATTGCCCTTTGTGGGCTGATTTGATTTTCTTGCAGAGCACTATGATATGAGTTTGTTCAGGAGAGAGGATGTGTGCATGAACTACAATACAAGACAGCACAACAATTATTCATGCCAGCTCCCGGTTTCCACACCCCCAGCTGCATGCTGCTTTTAGACAACTGCGGGCTGGAGAGTAGCTTGGGCTGATTGCCAGGAAAAGGGGAGGTAGTGAGCGAGTGAGTTTGTGCATATTCAAGAGCATGGAGCAAATATAATGTAAGGTGGTGAGTAAACTTGCCTGAATATTTATAGGACAATATGGTATGAAAATATCTCTTGCCCCTGAATTTTTCAGCAAATAGGTGTCAGAAAGCAGAAGCTTTAGTGATGTGACCTGATTCCAAGTTCTGCAAACCTCAGCTCCTCATGGAAGCAGCCCTGTTTCTGGAACTGTGAAGTTAGCATAGCAGTGGAAACCACAACAGTCAGAAGTCTTTTAAATCACTGACCAGCAGGGCCGGCGCAACCCATTAGGCGGTCGCCTAGGGCGCTACAATTTGGGGGGCGGCGACCGCGGTGGTATTTCGGCGGCGGGACCTTCCGCTGCCTCTGTGGGGTAGCGGCATTTCGGGGCGGGACTTTCTGCCGCCTATGGTGGCAGAAAAGCTGGCGGTGCTCCTGCTGACCAGTATACAGGAGATAAGATCGTATATGGCGAAAATGTCCCCATTACCCAAAAGGAATCTTTGCTGCAGTGGAACCCCAGGCTTCAAAGGCACTTGCTAAGGAATCAGCTTTGTAATAAGGGATTTCCCTGTTAAGGCACAAGTGCTACAAAAGTAGCCCTAACATTTTCACATGCCTGCTCTGAGCTGAATAAAGATAAGCCTGGCAAAGCATTGCTGAAGTGCTGCATTACTGCTCCCAAGGCTGCAGGGGTGCAACTGCTGTGACTAAGGCTAGGTCTACACTACAGCGGGGGGTCGACCTAAGATACGCAACTTCAGCTACGTGAATAGCGTAGCTGAAGTGGCGTATTTTAGGTTGACTTACCTGGCTGTGAGGACGGCGGCAAGTCGACCGCTGCCGCGCCGCCGTCGACTCCGCTACCGCCTCTTGCCGCGGTGGATTTCCGGAGTCGACGGCAGAGCCATCAGGGATCGATTTTATTGCGTCTTCACTAGACGCGATAAGTCGATCCCCGATAGACCGATTGCTACCCGCCGATCCGGCGGGTAGTGAAGACGTGCCCTAAGCCTGCAGGGGTCAGCAACCTTTCAGAAGTGGTGTGCCGAGTCTTCATTTATTCCCTCGAATTTAAGGTTTCGCGTGCCAGTAATATATTTTAACGTTTTTAGAAGGTCTCTTTCTATAAGTCTATAATATATAACTAAACTATTGTTGTATGTAAAGTAAATAAGGGTTTTTAAATGTTTAAGAAGCTTCATTTAAAATTAAATTAAAATGCAGAGCCCCCCGGACCAGTGGCTAGGACCCGGGCAGTGTGAGTGCCACTGAAAATCAGCTCACGTGCCGCCTTCAGCATGCGTGCCATAGGTTGCCTACCCCTGGACTAAGGGCTTGTCTTCACTACTGGGGAGATCGACGCTGCTGCAATCAATGCAATGGGTGTCGATTTAGCGGGTCTAGTGAAGACCCACTAAATCGACGGCAGAGCGTTCTCCAGTCGACTCCAGTACTGCACCAGAATGAGAGGAGTAAGGTAAGTCGACAGGAGAGGGTCTCCTGTCGATGCAGCACAGCAAAGACACCGGGGTAAGTTGACCTAAGCTATGTCGACTCCAGCTACTTTATTCACATAGCTGGAGTAGCATAACTTAGGTCGACTTACCCCAGTAGTAAAGACAAGCCCACAGTTATAGCATATTTTGCTTTTTTATTGCAGTTGTAGTTTGAGTGCTTTACCAACATTAATTAACTTAGCCTCACAAAACATGTGTGAGGCAGGTAACATTATCCCCATTTTACAGATGCGAAAGTGAGGTATAGAAAAGGTGAGATGGAAGGATGTCTGTTGGCAGAGCCAGGAATGGAAACCATGTCTCCAGGCTCCTGGTCTTGTGCTTTAATTACTAAACTATCTCCATCCTCAATGCAGCATTAACACGGGACTGCTCTGAAAGAGGAAGTACTGCCTCATCACATTCAACTGCCCTAGTATCCACAAAAACACCAGCTTCAAGTAAGCAATTCAGATTGTGTGATCTCCATGGTAATAGGTGGTCATGTTGATGTATGTTAACATTGTGGCATGTACCAGTGTTGAAGTTAGGTCCTGTCTACACAGAAACTTACACCAGTTTAACTAAAATTGATTTTTATTTTTATTTAGTTAAACTGATACAAACCCCTGAGTGGACACTTGGTTTAAAACTGGTTTATACTGATTTAGCTTGAGTTGGTTCCTTGCTGATGGAGGTTGCGTCCATACTGGGGGGTGGGGAAAGGGGTGTGTGTCTGTACTTTGTGGTAGCTAAAGTGGTAACTAACATCAGGTAAAATCCTAGAGAAGACAAGGCAGTTTGTAGTTTTCACGTGTTTTAGCAGATTGAGGTTAACTCTAGGCTCCCGCATAATCTTGACCCCGACCTGCTAACACATGTGAAAATAAACTACTCTGTCTTCGCTAGGATTTTACCTCATGTTACTTACTATGTGTTAGCTAACATGAGCAAAAAACACGCCTTTTTTTCTTAGTGAAGAAAAGGCCTGAAGCTAAACCAATATAAAGTGTTTTAAAACTGATTTTAGAGAGAGCATCCACAGAGCAGTTCTCACTGGTTTAACTAAATTAGGTCAGATGTACACATTTAGTTAAATCTGGTGCAAAGTCTGCATGTGGACAAGGCCTTAAACACGGATGTCAATGCATTCCAACAGGGAAGATTCAAAATCCGATGGCAATGTATTAACGCTGGTATATTACGTGGTTTCGCTAGCCCACTCATTCCAGACAATACAGTCCACTGTATGCTGATGGAAGTATTCTGGGGGGTAGGAGATTCTTTGCCACGTAGTGGCAGTATCCCTAGAGAGCCAATTATTGACTTGCCAGGAGCCATGCGATGTTGTACGTTTCTTTTTGACTTTGAAATACCCTCCATGAAGATGTATTTGCTTTTATAATTGAGGAGAAGAAATGTAAATCTTCTCCTTTACCTGGACATTTTTTTTCCAATACACAGTTTATAGCAGTTCACTTTCTTTGATTTTTTTTTTAATAACTTGTGTTGTGTCTGGTGCTTTGGGGAGCGCCTGCAACAGAAAGCACTTTATTACTTCTCTGTTTGAGTTCATTGCAAGGCATTCACCAGTTGCTATCAAAGAAAGGATGAGTCTAGGCAGCAATTTAATCAAGCAGCATCTGAAAAATTAAATGGGGTGGTGATTGATATGGATTCAGAACTTCTTTTGTTTGAATGGGTTTTAGGTAAAGAATTCGGTAATTATTTTTTGGAGAGGAGGGCAGGAAGGATGAGCAAAGGAAGCCTGTTTAGGCAAATCATTTTCATCCCCTTTACAGTCAAATAAAAGAAAGGGGAACAGGTTGCTTCTCAGCAGGTAATGAGACTTGTGTCGTCTTTGGGAGCTGCTCCCCACTAATGGAAGGAAAAAAGAAGGCTCCTAAGACACTGCATGAGGGTCCAACGGATTCCAAGAGAAGTGCACACTAATGCTTAGAGCAGGGCATTCCCATTTTGCGTGAGGCATTGGCATTTAGTTTGGTGGCATGACCGTTTGGCTACTGGGGGACACATCCAAGCAGAGGTAACCTATGAAAAAAAATCTTTTCTGATTTACAGAAGTCCTGGACCAGGCAGGGAGGTCCAGACAGCCAAAAAGTATCAGGCAATGAGGATCCACTGCCTTGTAAGTCGGAAAAGATAAAGGAAGCCTGGCTGTTGTAGATGAGGGAGGCAAACTAGTTCCATGTATTCTGGAGCTTTGTTTTGATTTGCCTTTATGCCAGAGGGGGAAGACATTTATGACCTCATCTGGTAAACTGTTCAATGTAGGTGGATCTCTGTGCCCCCAGGGAGCCCCTCACTGATTTCAATGTGGCTCTGCACGTACATAGGAGTCTGCCCATTTGGAGTAGCTGGCATGATGGGGACCTTATTTTGGATTGATGTCGTGCTTGGGAAGGAAGGAAGGATTTTGTCTAGGACCTGGCCAGATTACTGTAAATCTAAGCCAACCTAGTTGGGTAAAATACCAGGATCTCATCTGCTTCCTCTGGGCACAGCTTCACAAGTAAATAAATAAATATATTTATTAAAAAGCGTAGGGGGGATTGGAATAAAGTCTTCAGAAGCTGATAAAAAAGCCCTAAATCCCACTTAACAGAGACAGGAGCAGCAGGTTGGAATGACCCTAAAGGGACATGCAGAACTAATCTGGGTATCACTCTGGCTCAAGAAGAATTGACTTAGATGCATTCTCCATTTCTCAGTTCCAATAGAACGTAGGGTATTGGAACCCTCAGCTGGCCCATGCCAACTGGCTTGGGCTAAGGGGCTGTTTAATGGCGGTGTAGATGTTTGGGCTGAGGCAGATGCCTGGGTTTTGGGACCCACTCCTCTTGTGTGGTCCCAGAGCTCGGGATCCACCCTGAGTGTCTACTCCACCATTAAACAGCCTGTTGCAGGGTAGGTACACCCCGTCATGGGGAACGGGTCATGTATGGGGTGAAGAAGGGAAAAAGAGCTGAACAGCAGTTTGTCAGGTCCTATGTTTGTGACCCTGACTACAAACATGGTAGTATGGCCTAGTGGCTAGAATCAATAAACAGCCCTTTCACTCAGGGCAACATGGCCAAATGGCTAGGGTCTGTAAGTGGCCCTTTTTTCTCAGAGCAGCATGGTGTAATAGCTGGACTCAGTAAGTGGCCCTTTCACTCAGGGCAGCGGGGCCCAATGGCCAGAGTCAATAAACAGCCCTTCAGCTCAGGCAGCATGGCCTAATGGCGGAGTCAATAGGGTAGCCCACCTCTGTGGGGTTGTGTAGCCTATTGGCCAGTTGGGAGAGTGGGACACCACTTAGGGGAGTGTGGCACCCAGGGGAGAGGGACTTGGGCCCTCCCTGCTCCTCTGAGTCCCAGCCCAGGGCCCTGGCGGTGGTGCTCACCACCGAGTCAGTGAAGATCCTCCTGAAACACGCTGACCAGTTCTCACTTCCACTTACCAGAGAAGATTCTAAGCCCTCTGGACTGCTCCTCCCCTTTCTCCCTCGGTGAAGCTCCGTGTTTTCCCCAGGTGTCTGAGGTCTCCAATGGCCCAGCTCCCACCGGCATGATCTCTTCTCGTCAGGTAGTCTGGAGTCCGTCTAGGCCTCTGCTCCTGAGGTCAGGGCCTGCAGCCACTCCCTGGAGAGGGCCTGCAGTCTGTGTTCTCTCCCTTCAGCAGCCTGCCTAGACTGAGCTGGGCTGCTTCCTTTTATACTCCAACTCTGCTGGGCATGCTCAGCCTAGAGGCTGAGGGGAGGGGCTTCCTCAGCCGGCGAAGCACAGTTAACCTTTCGGGGCTGGTGCGGGGTAGGTACACCCCGTCACACAGCCCCTTAGTGTGAGCCCCACAAGCCCGAGTCAGCTGGTGTCTAACTGCAATGTAGACATACCCTTAGGCAAATTCACTGTTGCTCTGTACAGTCATTTACACCAGGCAAAGATCAGGTAGTGCACTGCACTCATTATGCACTAGTGCGAATGACTACAGGGTGATGATGAATCGGGCCCTTAGCCCTCAGTGGGCTATAGAACCCATGGGTATGAGTGAGGTGAGGAAGAAAGGATGAAAGCTTTTGACCTTGTCTATACCCAGACATTGCACTGGTTTAATTAAAATTGGTTCTAAGCCAGGTTTTTAAATAGATCAGATTGCATGGGAAAATGAAATCAGCCAAGTATTAATTAAATTAAGACTGTGCACACACAGTTTTGCCTCTGCTTAACTTAAACCTTTTGTAAAAGCATACCTTTCATTAAACTGATGCAACTTTGTGTGTGAACCAGGCCTTAGTTTCTCCCGCCAGCAGTAAGTCACTACTGCCAGGATGTCTTGTACAAAAATACTAAAGACATCTTGCGTCTTTCACACAGTGTTGCAGAAATTAAGGGGAAAGCACAAAAAACCGTCATCAAAGAAAGAAGGCAATTTGAGAATTAAAAGCTGCCTTTTCGGTGAGGCGCTTTCATTATATCTAATGTCATTCACACTTATTTCCCCTTCTTTTACTGGGGGAGGGGCTACCTGTAGCAAGAAGGTGATTCACTACCTTTAAGAACATTTCCCACAAACACTATGTCTCATTTCTTGGTGTGCAGAGGGATGTCATGATTATTTATCTCTGGAGAGGAGACGGCATCCATATTCATAGGAATTCACTTGAATTCCTTCCATTTTTGAAAGGGACAAATAATTATTTTTAAAAACCCAACCTTACGAACAAGACGGGGCTCTGGAGATAAGTGAGCATCTTGAGCTAACTCTTCCTATCTTACTCTTATATAATTATATGATTCCCAAGGGGGGCCTATAGTTGAATTATGGGGTGTTTGAGCGGAGGTGGGAGTGCTGGGAAGCAGACTCTATAATTCAATTCTATAATACCCCTGGGCACATGCATAATTACGTTATAAAGCAGTTTTGCCAAAAAGAAAAACAATTAGAGAACACTATGTAGTTTACTGTTTACAGTTAAGAAGGATGGTTTAATTCTTTGCACATACACAGCGGTAAATGTAAAGTGGAACAATTCAGTGAGCTCTGGCGGAAAAGATAGTAGTGAGATTTTTTTATGTTGCGTGTGCACGAGGCATTTTATATCCTGAATCTAAACTTTGGCAACTTATAGCCAATAAAGTGCTCTAATTGGATGAATGTTCTTAACTGGTTTATAATCATTCAAATCAGAATTTTAATATCAAGGAGGGCTGTGCACTATAGATCTGAAAGAACCCAAATAAACCTGAACAGCTCTCTGGTTTTGTATTTGTTTTTCCACGGGGTTTTTCTCCGCATCAGGGAGCCATTTATGAGGCCAAAATAAAGCAAGATCTATTTGTACCAGACAGGAATTGAAAAGTTTGAAAAACAACTTGTATATAACACGAACGCAGGTTCCAATACTAGACCCCTAATAAGAGGGGAGGGAATGCAGGTGGAGATAGGGGGGAGTGGGATACGTGAAACAAGCTCATGCCATATACAATAACATGTATAAAGAAGGGTTTGTGGTATAATGACTAAAGCAGGGGAGGAGGGATCAAGGCAATTTACAATGTTGCCACAGATTCACTTGGCTTGGAGAAGTCACTTCCACCAACATTTTTAAGAGCAGACTCTGATTTTGCCTGGCACCCAATGTGAGAGACATTCTGGCTTTCTAAGGGCCAAGCACATCAGCTGGGAGCTGCAGGTGCTCAGCACCTCTCTCAAGCAAGTCTTAAGGCATCTCAGGTTGGGTACCTAGAAACAGAGGTTCCCAAAATTACACCTCTACTCCGATATAACGTGACCCGATATAACACGAATTCGGATATAACGCAGTAAAGCAGTGCTCCGGGGGGGGCGGGGCTGCGCACTCCGGCGGATCAAAGCAAGTTCGATATAACGTGGTTTCACCTGTAATGCGGTAAGATTTTTTGGCTCCCGAGGACAGCGTTATATCGAGGTAGAAGTGTAAATAAAGCTTTAGAAAACACTGTCCTTGACCTCTGTGCGTGTCAGTTTCCCCAACCATAAACACAGTCCAACAATATTCTCACACCATTCAGGAGTATTGGGAGGCGTAATTGCTTTTGCAGACCACTTTGAGCTGGGGAATGACAGCTCCTATAGAAGTGCAAAATATTATTATTACTATGAAGGGGTGATTCAATGACACAGACCTCTTTGAGCGCTGTCAGAGGTGGCCTTTTCCTAGCAAGGTGTTTAATTTACCTCTGACAACAAGTAGCCACAAGTAAAATAAGGAGAGGTGCTGCCGTGGAGACACAGAACCGGGAAATGTTATGTGAGCAACTGAGCTCCCACACACTAGTATTGCCAATGTGTGGAAAGTCTGGCAGGTATGTATGCAGTAGTGACTTGCTACCAAGCAGGACACTAATCTCTTTGTACTGTGGGGTGACACAGGACTGGAGAATTTACCTCTAGGTCATTTCATCTAGTCGCCCATACAGCATCAGCTGCAGTAAACAGCTAACTGCCTCCCACAAAAAATGAACTCAGCAGCAGCCAGGAGCTGTCAGCAGTCAGCTGCCACACACAAAACGTGCTCAGCAGGGAAGCACTGTGCCGGGATTTTGTCATTTTAATTTTCTTTAATCAACGTGGCCCTACAGAGCCATAGTATCAATTGTTTCCTCTCATTGTCCCCCTTATCCCTTCGTCTTTGCCTACAGTTTTGATAGATGTGGTAGAATCAAGCACGTCTACGCGCCAATTTCTCTGTCGGCCGTACAGCCCATTACATGGATGAGATTAATGCACATGCACAGACCCGTCAACCTGGGCCCGACGCAACTGTTCTTTCGCACAGCTCTGCCAAATGACTTGCAGAGCTGCTGTGTCCTTCCCTTTTCCTCCCTTCTCCTGCATTTTGCTCAAACTGCTCTTCTGTTCCCTGTTACCAAATATCTTTTTATAGACCCTAAGGGCCCAAAGGAGGAGCCACATGGCTCATTCCCAACCTATCAGCAACATTATTGCTTCCCTATAAAAAATTAGAGGTAGTGCATGGCGTAAATTGTTAATATTGCTCTCTTTCTCGCCTAAAAAAGACACTGCCTGTACCAGACTGCTGTGCCTCATGCATAATTCATCAGGTTCCTTAATGTGCAAAGCTCTTCTCTGCAGCTCATTTCTTTACATAAGAATTAGCCATAAAAATCAGGTCCCGGGTGAAAAGTGAATTTTAAGGGGCCCATTGCCTGCCTCAACGACAACAAAACAGCATCACGGAATGGAGATATCCAAGTTATTGCAGGGCAGCAGGCTGAGGGTGATGGCAGAGCTATGGAAGGTGGAGGAGAAGCAAGAACAAATGGCACATACCCTATGTTGCAGGTGGGGCTGTAATACAGGGCACTCATTCAGTTGCAAACAATGCTCCATGAAAGCACTAGACTGAAGCTCACGCAGGGCCAGGTACAGAATAGAGCCATGCACTCCCACCAAACAGGCACCACTTTCCCCCCAGAATGTAATGGAGAAACTTGCTTCATGGGAGCACTATCAATTCCTCAGGGAACTGGCACTGCACATTTTGCAGAAGCCCTTTGCAATGTTGCCATAGGTTTTTAACCATCTCCAGGCTTAACTTTAGGCTTTTGAAGACTCCCAGTTTTCAGCTGGACACTAGTGCACCATCTAAGTATCCGACCCACAATTGCTAACTACGGATGCTCTGTCAACACTGATTCTGATCCACCCACCTGATCCATCCAAGCCACGTGTCAAATCATTCTCTTCTCCCACACCCCTTTCCTCACCTTCTATACAGCCCCAATGTCTGGATCCTCACTTCTGTCCAAATTTACCATGTGACACCATATTCTTCCTCCTTCAAACAGAGTTCATCCAAAAGGACTAAATATCCTAACCGTCTCCTCTGACTAGCAATAGGAGATTTTGAACAGTTCTAAGCAAAAGAGGTGGAATTACCAAATTGCCTCCTACTTCCCAACACACTATCTGTCATCTATTTGTTGTCTCTTCTCTGCATATATTGACTGAACTGCCTAGTATATTTTAGGAGTGATAACTAACAAATGCCTTACCAGCATGCCATTTTGAGTAGCTGGCAGAGAGCCATCACTGGGTGGGTTCTGTGGCCTGCATTATGCAGGAAGTTAGACAAGAGGGTCATAACGATCCCTTCTAACCTTAAAATCTGAAGATCTATGAAAGCCAATGCCTACTGCAGACAATGCCAAACTTGATTCTCTCCCTCTATTTGTCTGCTTTGACCACAATGGCCTTTCCACACTGCATTTACAAGTGGATGCTTCTATGAACTGATCCATAAGGTACTTGGCTCTATTTTACACATCCAGTTTTCTTATAATTATTAACACTACTATATATTTGTTGCTCTCTTATCCCAAGTTTTTTACTCGTCTGTCTTTATGCCATGAGCAGTTCAGTGCAGGATTCATATCTCCTGTGTTTAAAAAATGCTTTGTACCCTGTGGACACTAGCAGAAATAAAAAGTTTTACATAGTGCCTGATATGAAGTACTTAGCTTTGCTATCAGGAATTATTTGGGGACTGGAGGAGTAAGGGATATAGTGGCACGGGGCTTGCCATTGTCTGTAAGTGAAATGGTGTCCATCAGCTAGGAGAACTGAATAAAACTCTATTGGGGACTACAACTATTTCACTAGGAGGGTGGTGAAGCACTGGAATGCGTTACCTAGGGAGGTGGTGGAGTCTCCTTCCTTGGAGGTTTTTAAGGCCCGGCTTGACAAAGCCCTGGCTGGGATGATTTAGTTGGGAATTGGTCCTGCTTTGAGCAGGGGGTTGGACTAGATGACCTCTTGAGGTCCCTTCCAACCCTGATATTCTATGATTCTATGATTCTATAAGGTCACTATACCCTTCTCCTTCAAATCTTTTGAGACCCACCTCTCTACCAAGATGCTGACAAGAAATTAGTCAACTAAATATTGGATTGAGGGCAGTTGAGGCCAATATTTACAAATGTGTGTGTATTTTATATATATATATATATATATATATATATATATATAAACAAACCAACAAACAATGCTATGTTAAAAGAACATTTAAGGTTGCAAAATCAAGCACTCACAAGTTAAGAAATTGCCAGAATTAAGGTTGCCTGAGCAACCTTAAGTCAGCCCCCTTGTGTGTATGCATTTTGGTACACTCAATACCTATGTGATCACGTACTATTTTTTCCACAGGAACCTTGTCTCCTTCAGTAAAAAGAACAAATAATGCTCAGTTAATGAGCAGCTGTTCAATATTTTGTTTTTCCTTCATTATTCAATGTATGGCCCTAGGCCTTATTTACTGTAATGCTATTCAAACCATGCTCTATGGACAGAATTATTCATTTTATCGTGGCCTTTTCTATGGCATTCATTACTACAGTATCTGAGCGCTTTATTAACATTAATGTCACAACACCCCTGTGAGGTAAGGGGGTCTCATTAACCCCATTTTCCAGATTGGGAACCAAGGCAGAGAGATTAAGGTCCAAAGTATTCACTGAATTTTGGATGCCCAATTTGAGATACCTAGGACTTGATTTTTCAGAGGATGTGACATTATACTGCACTTTATACATCCAAAGCAAAATTACCATTGACATTAGTTGCAGTTGAGAGTGCTCAGCACTTCTGCAAATCAAACCCAAGCATATCAAGTCAAGCACCCAGAAAATGAAGAACACCTAATTAAATTATTGAGCACCTATGAAAAGTATGGTTTAAATGACTTGCCGAGCAGCACATAGGAATTCTGTATCAGAAGAAGGGATTGAATCCAATTCTCCAAGGCAGCATTCAGCTGATGCAACTATAAGACAAGTATCCCTTCTCTTTCCACAATCCCCTGCATCATTCACTCCCCAGCTTCCAACATCCTCAACAAATGAGGCTGGGGTCCTACGGATAACCCTGATTCGCTCCCAAAGCAGGTCCATCCTGTGCCCTGAATGGGCTGGAGGCCTATGGAAAATATAGTATGTGATTATGTAATTAAAGACTGTATCATAAATGTAGTTTTTGGCCTTGAAAACAAAAGCAAAAAAATGTCAGTGGGCCTATACTAAAGTGTTGTAAAAGCTTTAAAGAAACCTTGTCACCTAATGTTTTTAATCACATAAGTCTAAAACATATGTGATTTTCCAGTTGACTCAAAACTGTCATACTGAAGTTAAAAAGCCCCTAGTAGATCTCCATCCATCATAAATCACTTCCAAGATGGAAGAATACAGGGAACCTATGTAACTGTCGTCACCAACACACCAGCTTCTTCTATATTTGGAATTCAAACACTGGTAGCCAGCAATTGGTGTAGCTACATCAGTACAGATCCCAAGTATAGACAAGGAAAGCTGTAAATTTGCTCCAGTGGAGCTTACCTATTACAGAAAACAAGACAAACTCACCAGTATAAATTGTGTCTGTCCTTGTCTACTCTTGGGGTTTGTACTGATGCAGCTCTACTTGTTGTTGGCCACTGATAGTTAAAAGCAGAGCTGAGCCCATGTATAGACAATGCCTCAGTCATTGCCTATTTGGGATTACATCCCTCTAACACAGCACAGAAAACAAGGACACTGTCGGCCACAAAAATAACGCAACATCCATTTTTACAGTAATGAAACAATTACTGGCTAACATGAACTGACCAAACCGAGCGGCACCAACATGATTGCACACGAGCACAAGAAGGAAACACATTTTTCAAAAAATTCACTGTTTACTGAAAAAGCAAAGGATCACATGACCTTCACTCTGGCCTTTCGGAGAACAATAGGAGCAGCTTGGCTTTGAGGCTGGCCATAAAAATCTAGCTAATTTGTTTTTGTTTCTCCTCCCCCCTCCCCCCGCCATACATAGAGGAGAGGCCTCAGTCTGACACTTTTCCATTTAACACTCAATTAGATGCAACACAAAGAGTGAAGCACCATCTATAGCTGTAACATTAGTCTGAAGGGGAGAATATATGATACTCCAGGAGCAGTAGCCTGCCTAGAGAGAGTCATTTAGTGGCTAGAGCACACCAAAGGGCATTAAGACAGATGGGCTCTACTCCTGTCTCTGTCACTGGCTCTATGTTTCAAACAGAGCAAGTCACTCAGGGACTGGTTTTCAGAAGCCCTGAGCTCCTAAGACTCCAATTAAATTCAGTGGGACATGACAGCTCAGCACCTAAATTCATCAGGCCCTCAACATTTCTGTGTCTCTGCTCCCCCATCTGTAACATGATCACAATAATGCACCATCCCTCTTTGTTAAAGCACTTGGAGATCTTTGAATGGAGAGTGCTATACAAGTTATTTTTATTTCCTCACTCCTATTTAAAGTTGTGCTTCCCAAGGAGTCCCATGTTGAGACACAATGCTACTTTGCAACAGCCAATGATCTGAACAATTAAATGAAACACTATAAATTATTGGATCACTGGGATCTTTGGGGTGAGATTAGAAAAGGAATATGAGGCTCCTTTTAAAAAAAAATCTAGTGCATGGGAGACATCTGGAAAACTGTTCAAATATTGAGCCAGATGTTGGCATGTTTCTGGCGAAGCGAATGTTTTCCACTTGAATCACAGCAGCTCTTGACATGGTTGCTGAGAAGACGTGTCTCTCATAAGCTGCTGTGGAGCTCCTACTCCAGAGATCTGCAGCACTACTGTGCGGTTGGCCCTACCCGTGGAGCCCTGATTGTCTGGGGATTGGCAGAGGGGGAGCTGGCCTCTTCACCTTCACACAGCCTTGGTTGGTTGGCTAGAGAAGCTGGCAGGAAATCCCATTCCTACTTCTTGCTACCAAGCTCTCCTCCAATCTGAGGATGCGGAGATGCCATTCGAGAAGGGACGGGTGAGCGGCAAGAGGGAGGACATGCTGCCACTGTAGGCTGAGAGTCTGTGCACATGGTCCCTCCAAGTCGGCGGCACACACAAGAATCAGCTGCTGCCCAATGGGAAGAAAGAGCCGTGGGATTAAGCTCACTAAAACCAGGTGTGAGGATGCTGCAGCATAGGCTTCCGTGCTGGCAGCACAAGCGAGTACCAACACACTGACTGTTGTACTCCCACTGTCTGTTCTTTTCAATGACAATGGGCATCTGTCCATGCTAATAGAGACAATGGGAGAGATCTGTGCATTGCTGGCAATTCTTGCCTTCACAAATGATTTAAGAGTTTGGAATAACCTAGCGCCCCCATCACACTGCACATGAGAGCACATATGGCAATCCAGGAGGGGAGAACTGGAGTTTATCCAGACCATCCCCTATTTTCTCTGGAGAACAAGAGGAGGAGGATGAGAGGCTCAAATGACTTGCAGGAAAAACATATGCATCACATGGGTGTTATATTTGTGATGCTCTATCAGACTATATTGAGAAACAAACTTATAGGAGGAGAGGCACAGATTTTGTCCCCTCACCCCACCCCCATTCCCATAAAAGAAGTCAGTAGCTCATGGACAATAAGAAAAGTTAATTCTCTCTCAGGTTTTGTGAACTCTTGTGTCAGTCACAGACTGGTTTTTGAATAAGATTCAATTCTGATTCTTATATCAGTTATGCTTCTGTTATTACTGGAAATAGGTGTGTGATGAACAGAGTATTTTTAGCAGGCTTTGCAGCAGGCTGGCTAATCTTTTCTACCAAGCCTGCTCTTTGTAATCCCAAGATAACAGCAAAAGCACCTGGAAAAGATACCAGGCTTAGATGCGGGAAGGGATCGGTTTCAATCATGTGCTCTGGGACAATCACGGGAAGCCACGAAACGAGATGAAGCAGTCAGCCGAGCTGTGCCTGCAGGGCTCCGGAATCAGTGACTTACCCCGGAGAGGAGTTCTGTTGCGGCAGTCGACAGGGCACATTGTTAAGATGTGGTTCCCCGAGTCATTTCGTACCTGTGTGCGGGCACGGTATGGGATGCTCCGCTACAGACACATGTGGTTTTTGTTCATATAGTCCAGCAATGCATGTTTGATTCCCCCAGCCTGACTCTCGTTTACATTAAGGCCACTTTAAACTATTCTGGCTGTGAAAAAAAAAATCATCTCCCGGGGAGCAAAGCTATTTAGCTGAATTGTGTCCAGCTCCGTGATGCTCATGAGCCCTAAGGTACAGTAGCTTGTTCATTTTTCTGCCAAGTATAGGTTACGTTAAGCATGCTGGACCTTTGCAGCATTCTGCTAAAAAGTATCTTGGTAACAGTGAAATTCATTTGTTTTTAAAATTACTCGAAATGCTCATGAAACATAAGTCATCCTCCCCTCCTTTACTCCCCTCCTGCATCCATATTATATATTCATATGGTTAATACAATTATATGTAATCATAAAGGTAAGCTGTGGTTGTGTTTGAAACATTTTGGCAGGTAAGTTATAGTCTCGAAGACCAAGGAAAAATATTGGGGAACATTAGATATATGAGAGTAAGAACACCAAAAGCAGGATAAAATTAAAGATGAGGTCATTTAAAAGGCTGGAAGCGCTCCAATTTCCCAGCAAGAAAGACAAATGTAGTAAGGGCGCTGGAACACTGTCCCCCATTGGGGACTGAAAGCAGATGAGGTTTGGACATAAAATTTGCATTTAAGTTTATTATGATGTTGGTACTTAAACTGTCAGTCTAACTTACCTTTTTTCCTTCTTAAATTAGAACAGCATAACTATACACCGTAAGTGCTTTGTTCTCTCTTTAGAGATGTATTGCAAATATTTACACTTCTTTTAAGTTACAATAGATCATCACACTCGAGGGGCTTTGAGTAGCATGGCAATATCCCTTAGAGATGAAAAAAATAACAGAAAAGGAAGCTGCAAAGCTTTGATTTTTTTTGTGGGGTTTTTTTTGTGGGATTTTTTTTTAAACTCTCTGTTTTTAAGGTTCCCAGGATATAATTGTGCAGACTTCACAAGTATTAATACATTTGCATTTAAAACACTACCAGTTTCTTTTTCTTGTACCTGCCGAGTGCTAAGTGCAGGGTTCCGTGTTCCCGTAAACAAGTGGGATACCATTAGGAACACCTACATCGCTGCACAGTGCAGGGAACTTTGTACAGCTGATGACCATATTGGCACCTCCTAAAGAGCCTTAGGGCCAAGCTTGTGTCTCAGCAGCACATGCTTAAGTAACATGGAGATCACTGGTGTTTCCACACAGCTCTTTAAACTAGCCCCCTAGGATAATCTTTCTGCACTGAAAGGGTCTGATTCTGCAACACTTGCACACGTTTAACCTTGCACACTGTAAGTAGTCCCATGGTCTTCAGAGTGTTGAGGTGCAGTACACAGACGTCAATGAAGTTACTCAGTGTAAGATCAGGTGTTTATAAGTCTTTGCAGGATCAGGCCCCAAAACACCTCCTACTCCATCCTTTCGTAAATTCACTTGTGTAGCGCTGGGAGCAGTGGTATGGGAATTGTGTGCATGCGTCTGTCCGTTCATTTTTGTTATAGTTATGTTGTCACTGGGTTATTTGATTTGATCTTGAGGTAATTGATGGGTCTGCATTTTTTATTAGTGTGTTTCTAAAAGACAGTCTTGGGCTCCCTGAGCATTGCATAGGAACTTTTACTGCATAGTAGTAAAAATAGAAATAAATAAATATGGCCCATGGAATCCAAAAATGCAGCTCACTGATGTCTTCATCTTTAATCCTGAAGTGTAGCCTATGATAATACATGTGCACTGCTTCAGCCTAATTAGTGTGGCCTTCTCTGCTAGTGTTTACTGGCAGTATAATTCATCATATTGGTACTGTGACACCAGCAGCCAAGGTGGAAACCCACTAATCAAGATGCCATGGTGCATGTTGGGTACAAAGAAAAGCATCTACAAGCTACAAACTACACTTCAGACCGCTGTGCTGAGGGACATACATTTCTACTGCATAGGCAGGGGGGATGGTAGTGTTGCACTTAGACTAGTTTTACAAAATTTGTGCATGAAGCTGGGGTCTAATGGTTCAGTCCTGCAAGGTGCTGAGCACTCCAATGTCATGGACCAGGAGGTAGGTGGTCAGACCTAGTGGTCATAGCAGTGGTGGTTAGGCCTAGTGGTCAGAGCAGGAGTTGGGAGCCAGAGCCAGGAGTCAAGCCAAGGGTTAGAGCCAGGAGTCAGTAGCCAGGAGCTGGGTGTAAAAGCAGGGATCTGGAACAAGGCAGAAGGGCAGGAACAGGACAGGAAGGCAGCAATCAGGTACAAGGCAGGAAGACAGGATTGAGGAGTCAGGCAAGAAGGCAGGGTCCAATATAACAGCCAGCTAAAGAGTCACATAGTTGCTTGGACAACTTCCTGTGCCTCCTTCTGGCTTAAATACGGAGTCTGAGGCAACTGGAGAAAACAGAAGTCTCCTCTGATCGGCAGCTTTGTGGGAGATGCCAATGGTGAGCAAGAGTCCACCAGCCTACACTCTCCGCTGGTACGAGCAAGGTGCCGGATGGTGGCTGCAGTATGAGGACTGCCTGGGGTCCTGTGAACTCCACATCTGCTTCCTGATCCAGACCCAAGAGAACTCCCATGGCCATAGTAGGATGAACTTCTTTCACCTGAATTTCAGAGGTGTGATGGTTTCTTTGGCATATGTCAATGGTCAAAACAGTGGGTGAAAAGGAGACCATAGTCAAATACTTGGGGGCTCCTTACTCCACACACACAATCACCTGTGTCATTGTTTGAGTTCAAAATCTTACTGGGTGGTGGTGAGGGCGGGGAGTTGGACTCAATATATCATACAAATGGTAGGTGATGAGTGCAAAGATTTTCTGACATTGGGTTTGAAACACTTGTCAGTATTCTGTAATGCCCTGAGCTACATAAGGTTAGGTTATTTAATCCAAAGTCTGTTCTGTCCCCATCTGCAGCCTCAGTGAAGCCTATAAAGGGTTGCGCAGAAGTAATTTTAAATATTCATACAGTGTACATCAGCCATGCATCCCAGTAAACTTACAAAGACACCTTGGGCATCCTAGGCAACCCCTCTGCAAAAACAACACATGCTCACGTTCCAACGTTTTGCTGTGTACTGTAATAAGAGCATACTCTGCTGCTTGCAACATTAAACATTATTCAGAGGAATAACATTCACAGTATTAACACAACAGTATACACACTATGAAAAGCCTTATGCCCTTTCTTCTGGAGCCAAATGGGATATAGAATTCAATTCTTGCCATTTCTGAAATGACTAGTCAAGCACTTGGTTCAACATTTTAACATCACCTTCCTCCTCACTCCATCTACTACAAAATAACATCATGAAGAGGTATTACTGGACTCCTACAAGATTTTGTTTCAATCAAACTTCCGTTTTCTGCTGAGTGTTGGAGATGTCAACATTCCCCTGTATCTTTATCTCCTATGCTTTGGCACCATGCAGCAGCACAGAAGTAAAGGTGGCAATACCATACCATGCCACCCTTACTTCTGCGCAATTGCCTTCAGAGTTGGGTCAGAACCCCTACAGTTACAACACCGTGAAATTTCAGATTTAAATATCTGAAATCATGAAATTTACAATTTTAAAAATCTTATGACCATGAAATTGACCAAAATGGACTGTGAATTTGGTAGGGCCCTACTCATAGCAAAGGAGAGATTTAAGGACATATCTGAAGAAGGGGACACATCCTTTCCCAACCTTGTTTCCCATCCTCCTCTTTTTCTCTGTTTTCACACATTAAGCCTTCTATTTTGGGGTTTGTTTACCATCGTTGGTCATTTACTAAACGTATTTACTTCCTGGGGCCTGATCGAAAACCCACTGAAGTCCGTGGAAGCCATTTCACTTTGGACCAGCCCCTTAACCACTATGCAGGGAGAGAGCAGGAGACACAAACGATTTGGTACACTGAACTCCATTTTTATTATATTAGATATACATACATATATACCGTATGCCTTGTCCTGTGATTGTACACAATCACATAAATTCTTGATTATTTGTATATTTTAATATGACAATTCAGTCATGGATTAAATTTACTGGAAAAATATTTTGAACAAGAAACTCTCTCAACTGAGAATGAAACATGCATGAAATCATTGCTAGTAGGATACTGCAACATCTAGAATGCTAGCTATTTCCTTTTAACTTCAGCCTCTATTCCTCCTCCCTCCCCATCATGCATAATCAGCTTTAAAAGTTCATTTAACGTGAATTGCTCACTGGGGTTATATTTGCAGATGAAATCTGTCCTAGAGACAGTTATTAGCAGTGGTTCATGCACTGCTTTTCATCACTGGGGCACAGAAACCCCACACTTTGTGAAGGTATGTGGACAATGCCTGTGTCATTCTGACAGGGTCAAATTAAAACAGAGCACAGAAGGGTTTTTCTCTGCAGCTATAGAAACACTTTTCCTTGTACAAGCACAAAGAAGAAAAACTGCTTATTGGTCCTGTGCCAGGAAAAGAATGTGACATGGAATAATTATCAGAATAATTTTTAGATGGGAGAGTTTATTCGTTCAATCAAAATTGATGTGTAGGAGCTGTATGGAAACGAAAATTAATGTCAAGGGCCAGTCTAAATAGTCTCGCTCTCATTAAAAACACATCTGATTTGAGAAGGGTTTTTTGAAAACAACAGACTGACAAGGGATGAACTCACACTCCTCAGTAAACTATGGATGACCTAGAAAACAGAGATTCCAGTTAATTTAAAAAAAAAAAAAACAGAAGAAATAAAGCACCAGCGCTAAGCAGCTGGATTTAGTCCCCCAACAGACAGTAAATGCAGTTAAGCTGGAATAGCTGAGGAATAAAGTCTCAGAAACTGGACATTCTCAAGCAAAGCCTTCAAAATACTTTTCAACTGTAATCTGAAGGGACAGTGTTCAATGCCTTTAACGGTATTATATAATACATACGACTCCTTGACTCTCAGAAACTTGCAAACAAAATTTGCCTTTGCTCACAACTTTATCTGCTTCCTTTTGCTATATTGGGCCCGATACTCCACTCTATCCCACGGCTTTTATGCCACTGGAATTCCACTAAAGTCACTGTAGTAAGTAAACAAACACCTGCATAAAACCCTAACAATGGAGTGGAAAAATCAGGCTCATTGATTGTACTCCTCTGCCTCCCCAAAAAATGCAATTTGAAATTAACTTAGCAGCTTCTGTTTACATTGTGCATAATAACTGATTACAGCAGGTCTGTGTAGTTCTGGGAATAACATTAGTGAATTTACAATTACGGCTAAGGTAGAACCATCAGGGGCAGCGCAAAACATAGTGGTTCTGGAATGTTTTCAAAACTCCAGAGCCCTGCCTGCAGGGAAGAATCCTATAGAGTATACTACACCACTGTACAATAGACAGTTTCTAGGGAAAGATTTTAAAAGGCAGTCACCTGATTCCTATATTAACCTCCATTTGTGCTTTTGGAAACCTCCCCACTATAGGTTTTTTTGATCCATCCTATAAGATGGGGTGGGCAAACTACGGCCCGCGGGCCGGATCCAGCCCTTCAGGGCTTTGGATCCGGCCCACGGGATTGCCACCCCCATGGCGCTGCCGGCCCTGCACCACTGCTGGAAACGGCGGCACCATGTCCCTGAGGCCCCTGGGAGAAGGGAGAAGAGGGCTCCGTGTGCTGCCCTCGCCTCCAGGCACCACCCCCCGCAATTCCCATTGGCCGGGAACTGGGAACCTCGGCCAATGGGAGCTTTGGGGAAGGTACCCGCAGGGGAGGGCAGCACGTGGAGCCCTCTGCTCCCACTCCCCAAGGGGCCACAGGGATGGGTGCTGGCCGCTTCCAGGAGTGGCGCGGAGTGGGGCCAGGGCAGGCAGGGAGCCTATCTTAGCCCCGCTGCACGCCGCTGTCACCCCGGAGCCACTCCAGGTAAGCGGCGCCAGGCCGGAGCCCACACCCCGAACCCCTCCTGCACCCCGCACCCCAACCCCCCACCCTGAGCCCCCTCCCACACCCCAAACCCCTGCCCTGAGGCCCTTTCTGCACAGCGCACCCCCTCCCACACCCTGCACTCTCTCCTGCACCCTAACCTCCTGCCCCAGCCCTATATTCATGGCCCTGCATGCAATTTCCCCACCCAGATGTGGCCCTCAGGCCAAAAAGTTTGCCCACCCCTGCTATAAGATCTAGTAGAAAATTTACATCCTTACCATAGGATAAAAGGGATTGCCCTACAGTGACACCATCAGGAAATAAATGAAAAAAATCAAATATCTGTAGAAGTACAGTTTGATCTAGTCTGAAACTACAAACACTATTATGCATTAATCATAATTATACAGTTGTATCAGGGTGTCACTACCAAGTTAAAGTTCTTCAGGTTCCCTAATCCAAATTGTGCATTTCCATCACTTAATGTGTTTGGATTTTTTTTTTTACGTTTAACCTTAACTCTGAATTTCCTGAGTTTATAGTGATTGTTTTGGGGACAGTTGAAGCTCCCCTGTAATGTTTTTTGCCCTAAGTCACTCATATATATATACTTAGCTCCAGGGTAGTTTTTTGTTGCTTTGTATGTGAAAGCTTTCACAATATTGCATTTTAGTAATAATGCTATAAACGAAGACGGTCATCCCTACTGAGGCGGGTCTAAACATAAAAAGTTACGCTGGCCATGGGTGTGGTGTAGATATGCCAACAAAACCCCCAGTGTAGACGCAACTATGTCAACAGATGACGGCTTCTGTCGATACAGCTAATGTCGCTCAGGAAGGTGGTGGTCCTACATTGACAGAAAAACTCCTTCTGTCGGTGCAGGCTGCATACATACTAGGAGACTTTGCAGGCATAGGCTCTTTAGTGTAGACACATGCTGAGGCTATGTTTTCACTTCAGTTAACTCGAGTTATCTACATTCAAGTTTACTCCTCTCAATTTAGGCCAGGTCTACACTAGGAATATTTTGCCTATATGGTTATACCAGTATGCTATACCAGGCAAGCATTCCTATCATGGATTCAGCTTACCTAACATAAGTGAGCAAAATAAGTTAAAGCAGTGGTTTTGCCCATAGAACTGTGTCTACATTAGGGGCTTTTGCTGACCAACATGAGGGGCTGTTGGTCACAAATCACACTTCTTCACCTCCCTGGCTTTGTAGTTGTAGTGTAGACTTTGCCTTAGCCTATCTTGAGTGAAAGCAGCCACACTGAGAAATAACCCTGGAGCTCACAGAGTGATTGTGTTACTCCACAGAGGGACTGTATTAGCAGTTGCTGAGTTTGCTAACTCGAGCTATAGGTTAGCCCAGGGATCTCCAACTCAAATCACCACGATGGCCACATGAGGACTAGTACATTGGCCCGAGGGCCACATCACTGAATCCTTTTCATCCAACGATTCAAAAGTATAGTTAAAAATGAAGAGTAATATAGTATGCTATTAAAAGTCAATGAATTAACTTTTTTAAAACTGTAATACGAAAAGTCAGTGCTAATTTTGACAGTCATTTCATTTTTGGCCACTTAGCTGGCAGCGTTAATTTGTTAATTGTATGAGTTAAAAAAAAATTCTGTCAGCCTGTGATGGGGTGTCCATCCCACACAAGCCCTGAGTGGGTAAATGTGGCCTAGAAAGGGCCAATTAACCTTATATGTTGCACCTGGAGGGAAGCAAGGGATTGATGAGAACTAATGGAAGATGAAGCCCAGCAGGGGGAAGACCTGGGCTAGGATGATAAAGCCAGGAACTGACAGCAGGAAGGAGGCTGCAGAGTGGAAGTCTGCAACCACTCCCTAGAGGGAAAGGGAGTTGGCTAGAGACAAAGAGGAGGTCAGGAGGAGAGTAAACCCTGTGGTTCTGTCCTGGATTAGGGATTCTTACAAGAGGCCTAAAAGGGTGGGGTACCCACAAGGAGGTGCTCCTGAGGTGAGTGGACCCCTTTACACAGGTCTGTAAATGTACCTTGTAATTTCAGTCCAGCAGTGTTCTTTCTCACTTATGCTTCTTCACCAGTACTATATTCTGCAACTGGAATTTAGAGTCTTGTCTAACTCCCATTGAAATCAATGGAAAGAATGTCATTGACTTCAATGGGGGTTGGATTAGACCAGGGGTAGGCAACCTATGGCTTGGCACGCGAGCTGATTTGCAGTGGCACTCACACTGCCTGGGTCCTGGCCACCAGTCCGGGGGACTCTGCATTTTAATTTAATTTTAAATGAAGCTTCTTAAACATTTTACATACAACAATAGTTTAGTTATATATTATAGATTTATAGAAAGAGACCTTCTAAAAAGGTTAAAATATATTACTGGCACGTGAAACCTTAAATTAGAGTGAATAAATGAAGACTCGGCACACCACTTCTGAAAGGTTGCCGACCCCTGGAGTAGACTCATAATCAAAAGTTCTGTTGATGATGCATAAACCAGACTAGCATACAGCTCATGCTCCCCCTCCCTGCCCCTATTCCAACCCCTTCCCCAAATCCCCGCCCCGGCCCCACCTCTTCTCCGCCTCCTCCCCTGAGCACGCCATGTCCCCGCTCCTCCTCCCTCCCTCCTGGAAAGTCCTAAGCGCCGCCAAACAGCTGTTTGGCAGCAGGAAGCGCTGGGAGGTAGGCGGAGGAGTGGGGACACGGTGAGCTGGGGGGGAAGGGGTAGAGAGGCGGAGTCAGCACCTATGGCAGACCACAGGAAATAGCTCCGCGTGTTTGAGACCCCGGGGTTAGCCTATATCCCCTGATGCACCAGTCAACTCGATTTAAAAGTACTACCAAATCTAAGAGTTTGTGTGCAGTGACTAGGGTGACCAGATGTTCCGATTTTATAGGGACAGTCCCGATTTTTGGGTCTTTTTCTTATGTAGGCTCCTATTACCCCCACCCTCTGTCCCGATTTTTCACATTTGCTGACTGGTCACCCTAGCGGGGACAGGACTCGAATCAGTGGCAACACTCCAGTTATAACTCAAGTTAGCTCTGCAGTGAAGATGAGCCCTGAGAAATGAGCTGGGTTGGGCAAAACTCATTGACTAGACCTGAATTACAAAGTCGTTTCACAATGGGTGTATTGACCTCAGAGTGCAATGGGTTCCTGTATATTAAAAAATAAAATAAAAAGACTCATCCCCGTTAAGACAGGTAAGATAAAGTCTCCAGGAATGTACATTTACCTGACATTGTATGATAACAACCTCTCCAGCTATGAGTTATTTTAAATGTAAAATGACCAGTAGCAAAGCACTGGCATTAGTTCTGCTCTAGTTAAGGATACACTGCCTAATACTTTGGTGATAAGAACAAGTGTTAGAACCTGAACAGAACAGAAGTTAGGAGAGCCCAATTTCTGGGTTAATTTCAAGGCTTTGAATTTTGAGATAAATCCTTGCCTAAGTCAAGATATGAGTGAACTGAGGCTGATTTATGACTTTGGATGCACACTGTGTGAAACATAGTGGCTCTGCCTATGCCTATGTATGATGGGTTTTTTGGTTTGTTCACTTGAGCATAAAACTCAAAGACAAACCGGGGGGGCGGGGGGGAGGGCTTAACATGAAACAACAACAATTTTGCAAACTGCTGAGAACTGAAAGCACCAACTTTCACAGAGCCCTTGCTCTTAACTTAGCCAACATTCATCTCCACAAGAACAAAAATTCACATTCAACTTGGACACTGTTCATCATCACATAAGGATACTGTATTAATTATTTTAACTCATTTTCTCTACTTACTGCTGTTTTATATTAACCCCATTGCAAGCTTGAAGCTTAAGCCAATTTCCTCCTTTACCGGTTGTCTTTTTCCACTTTCATTATGCATGCACAGCAGCTTCTCTATTGTGAAGCTGTTCACTGCTCATTGCATTACTTTAATTTTTTAGGGAAAAGACTGTTGACTTGAAAATATAGCGTGCCCAATGCACTTCATTTCTGGCTTCTATAGCGCTGCTAGGGATGTTATGCACACATTTTCATAAGATAAAGCTAAATAGGAGCAATATATGAAGTGTGATATAATGATGGCGTGCAAAATACAAAAAGCGCTTGATATCAAAATTGCATCTCAGTTTGTATTAATGAAACATAGTATCAACAAAAAGACACAGCTATTGCAAACTGAAATTCCCATTACAGATTCACCCTCTTCATAGGAACCTTTCCCAGCATGCTTTTCTGATAGCTGGCCCTTGAAATTTTTCAGAGACAAGTAGCGGCAGCACTGAAATAGCTATGTGGCAGCCTGCTGCTGCATCTCTCTCCATTCCAATTCCTACCATGGCTTCTTCTCTCTTATAACGGAGGCAGTGACGTGACCTCACATAGCATGGGGGCACCAAAGAACTGTAGTGCGGAACAGTAGTTCCAAGCGGTTTCTATTGTGTAGAGAGGTCTGTATTAGAGATGAATTTTAAACAAGACCTCAAACCTAAATCCCTGGAATTTGGGGTGAGAGTCCAGTATCTGCAACCAAATCTGTACCCAAGTCAGAGTTTCAAACTGCCTCCTATCTTTCTAATGGACTGATCCAACACCTGAGATTCAAACACTCTCAAACTTTGGGCATTGGAAATCTGGATCTGAAATTTGCAACTTAGACCACTTTCTAATTTGCGCTCATCTAGTTCTGGTATCTACCTATATAGAGTCAGATTCTGTTCTCCTTTAAGTCACCTGGCTCCCTTTAAGCCATATGCCTGCAATGGTTTTTGCTTCAGCCCACTGCACTGCAGCCATGAATGTTCCACTACAGAAGGTGGGCTTGGTACCTAAAGAAAACGTGTCCACCATTATTATTTGCAAACAAGTCCCATTTCCACGCAACCCCATAATGTCCCCTTTCTGACATGCACTGGTAGCTACAGAAACAATTTTGTCAACAAAAGCACATTACAACTTCAATTGTAAGCAGCAGGAATAGAGTAACCAGATTCTGCATAAATTAAAATACACAACACAAATAAAACTATCTAAGCCCCTGAGCCTGCAAACATGCAGACCTTTACACATGTGACTAGTCTCACAAATTCAATGAAACTTCTCACGTGCATAAAGTTACGCACATGCATAAGTATTTGTGGAATTGGGGTCTCAATGATTAGTCATTTTGCCATGAGACAGAAATAAATGAATGCCAACCACCTGACATAATGATAAAATAAACCCAAACCTTTGGGCCATCTCCTCAGGCAAAGAATAGGAAGACATCCTCCGTTTTTAAAAAAACAACAAATGAGAACATTAAAAAAAAAAACCCTTAGAAGATATGACTTAGTTTACATTATATCCAAACAGAATGTTTTTCAAAGCTTCTTATAAAGTATATGTGGGTCTTGAAATAAATTCTATTCTTTTGCTATATAAAGCTAGCTAGGCTTCTATTTAGCATATGCAGCTACTGTGCATCTAGAAAGGTACTTGGTATGGAAGTGTCCTAGATAGCTGTCATTGTTGTCCAAAGACAGTGGTGGGATGTTCAAGTGGTTTTAATGATGCTCCAATGGAGACAGAAAAGGGAGATGCTCAGCGAGACAGAAAAGGGTTATCAGTGCTGCAGTCACGCATAATAGACTGTCAGCCCTGTTGACCCACAGCACATAAGATGATGATAACTGCTTTACGGTCCCTTGCTCTGCATGATCATCATTATTACTCTGTTTGTGAAATACAGGTGAATATAGGGAGAAAGAGGGAGAGCATTTAAGCAGGCTGGAGTGCACGTGTAACTTCCAAGCTACTTTAGTTAAAAAAGGCTCTTATTTCCTTGTCCTAGGAAACCTTTTTCATCATCAGACTATTGCAGATTATCATCATCATCACAGATACAGGAGGAAAGTGCTGAGGAGAACTTATGTGCTATATGTGCACTTAATGCATGGGAGTAAGGTGAAAAGGTCTGTAAGTATTGCCAATGTTTATAATTAACGGCAAACAATCAGGAGAAACAACTACATGTTTGACTGGTTTATTTTCGGCTCCTGAGAGGCCTGGGGTGAATTATTTGCTCTGCCAGACTCCCTGTGTGACATTGGGCTAGCCTCTCTGCACCTTGACTCCTCATCAGTAAAATGGGGATAGTAGCACTTCCCCACCTCAAAGGCGTGTGGTGAGGATAAATACATTAAAAATTGTGATGCACTCAGACACTACAATCATGACGAGCATACAGATACCTACAATAGATAGTTCTCTCACTGATTTGAATCTAACCCAGTCAAAAGTTACCATCTGATGGCTGCTTGGTGACCCACGTGGGATGGGTTTTAATGGTCTTGGTCCAGGTCATAACACAAGAGCCACCAGCATGATGGGCACTACTTCACATCCTTGTTTGAAGTCACAGCAGAGATGTTCAGGATGGAATGGGCACAAGATCTGAGCTATTACTCTCTCACTCCAAGGTGGCCCCTCACAACAGGAGTGAGGCATACTGGTGGGGCAAAGTGAGGAAGTTTGATACGTTTGATGCCTATGTTGTATGTGTCCCCTAGATCAATAGAGGACTTCACTCTCTAAGGCTGTCAATCCGACATCGTTCACAAGCCCCAAATTCCTTTTTAAAAAATTAACAAAAAAAAAACCCTACAATTTGCCTTACTTGTTCATTCTGTTCATCTCACTGTCAAGCATCTTCACTATAAAATTATTTCCCTTTCATCCTCATCCATGCTAACCCAGTCTTCGCTTTGAACGTATCAGTGGGAATTCTGCCACCTAGATGCCACTAGGGGATTACTTTGGTGACCAACCTGCCTGACACACATTCCTTATTTGTCTGTCTGTTGCAACCTACTAGCAGGGAACGGTAAACTGCACATTCCTAAACTGACAGCCTGCAACTCCACTCCCCAAAACCACTGTCACCCCCACCAGTAGCAGCAGTTATGCTTGTTGATGGGGGAGGGGCATTTAGAAGAATGGAAAAAGGTGGCATGCCAGCCTTTATATGAGAATCTTTAAGGACACTATTATTCTCAGTACAGGTTTTTCCTCTTAAAGGCATATCTGTGGGAGAAGGGACATGGTTGCTGAAAGAGAGGAGGTGGAGAATTTGGAAAGAAACCTAGACAGCTGTGTGTGTAAGGTCTGAGCTGCAGTTCTAAAGTTAGATGATGGGTGGGAAACTCGCCTCTCCCATTCAGTGGTAACCAATCAAACTGGTCTGGTGTGTTTCCAGTCAGTCTCCATCTCACCAGAGCAAGACAGCAGAGCATGCTGGGAAATGTAGTGCCCAGAACTATATAGTTAGATTCATGGTACCTATAGCAGTTTGGATGTATGGGCACAGTGGCATGAAAAAAGTATCTGTTTTGGAAAAAAAACCTCTGATATTTCTAAAATAGCTGTTCTGTAAAATCGGAGGCATATGCTGAATACATGATAGTGTAGTGTAGTACCTTATAAAGATTTTATACTTGTTTGGGATGATATACATAACTTGATATTACCATAAAACTTTTGCCAATAAAACTCATGGCAATAAAAATCTTTTATACCATGCCCTCAAGTATTCTCTCTCTGTGTCTAATTATATAGATAGAAATAAAATAATGTGATGAACAGATATAGGACATCAATGAGATATTCCCATTTCTAAGTTAGATGCATCAGAAGACATAAACTGGTCAAAATCCAAATAGCAGTAAAGTCAGGGAGGTTTAAAAATGATTATGGCCAATAGATCAGTGATTATCATACAAGAGCTGTTGCCTACTATGGCAATTAGTTGTTCTCACAGAGCTACATTAAGGCTTACAGACATTTGAGCTGCTATAAAATACTCTTGGGATGGATGGGCTCATGTGACAGCACTCTCTATTAAAACAGATAGTCAAGAAGAGCTGCTCCCTTAGACCACTGTGCAAAGACTTGTGCCTTAGGAGTTGAAGATCCTGGGTTTGCATACTGCTGCCTCTATTTGATGCTGTATGTGCACAGCTGGCTAATGACCATGTTCTATTATGTATATGGTCATTTACTGTTATACAGTCATGTTGCTAATATCCCATAGAGTATTTCTGTGTGTGAGGTGTGACTGTGGGAAATATTAACGCTGGATAGTATGAGAACAAAGGCAATTCTGATCACAAGGCGAGAAGAAAGCTACAACGTGCCAAACATTTCCATCTGCTCAGAAAACAAATACATATTAGGGGCCTGCTTCACCTCTTCTGGTATGTGTGGCTGGGTGGCTGACAGAGCACCCTTGGCACATTACCACCAGGCCCAGGGCTGCTGTCAAGGGGAGGCAGCTTTACACTGCATCTCAGGATTCACAGGAGCCCTGTTTTTGAATGCTGCCACTGGACTGCATTGAACTGCCACCTCCTTTGGTTGATCACCATGTACCTTCCTCCTTAGCCAGCACTCCTCTCTTTTAGGCTCTGCTGGTCTGCTACAGCCCACTTTGGCGGGCATTAGGTAGTGCGGCAGCCTCCTTCAGAAAACCATTCCCGTGGCTAAGAGCACTGCATCCTCGGATAACAGAGCAGAAGCGAGTGTATTCTAACACAGATGACTTAATCTTCAACATTTTGTGCTTTATTTTACAACATGGTGTTGCATTTTATTTCCTATTTGCCCTTAAGGTCCTCCACTGGAAATGCAATCAAAATGTTGGAATGTACTATCAAAGTGCAGTTATAAAAAATAGAAGCAACCTCTTTTTTTCCTGTCTTAGATTTTCAAAAATTATAAATTAATATCTGTATTATCACTATCTCCCAAATCAGACAGCACAAGTACATTGTTTCACTGTTTTTCAGCTAGGGGCCCTTAACTCTAGAATTCAAATGCCCCCTTACTGACTCCCAGCTGAGTTTCAGGGAATGCGACAAAATCCATTTATTTTCCCAGGCTTGTCTGAAGAGGGACATTTTGTTAAAGAGATGGTGGGTCTGTATTAATCTTTATGAGGTGAAGGCTGATGGAGAGATCAAAATGTTTGTTTCCAATATTGGTAAAATTTGCCAATGTATTTTAATGGCTAGATGTAAGGATAGGCACTCTTAAAAAAAACGCTAAGGTGCATGTGACAGTATACACCTCTCTGTTCACACCCTACTCACTATTGTAATAATTTTTGCACAATGCATATGTTGTAAAGAATCATTTGAAAATTCATAATTTGTTGGTGAGTATCATCCTGATAAAATGTGTGGCAACATTGTATGTGAAGTTATAAGATTCCACTCTATGGTGTTATTAACACATGTTCCAAACCCCACAGCCCGGCACAAGCTGAGGTTGGCAAACAGGTCTGTCCTAAGAAAGGAATGTGTTCTCTGCTTAATTTGCATTTAAGCAGCAAACAGAGTCATCAAACGGGGAGTGAAACAAAGAAAGCTCAAACAGGTGAGAAAAAAGAAGCTGAGAATATCCTTCCATATGGATTCTTTGTCTCCTAGTACCCAGCTGGAAATGTTTTTCAAGATGGGGACTGAAACTATAAAAAGGAGGGACAAATACCCCAAAGAACACCTCTTTCTCTCCCTGCCCATTGCATTCGCTGACCTGAAGCCGCAAAGGAAGCACTTGTTAGAGACTCTGGGAGGGGTCCTGACCTACAGAGTTTGGTCAGTAAAACTGCTAAAAGCATGTGGGAAGAAACTTTGCTTGAATCTGATAGAGTTAAGTTAGGTATTAGTAAGTGTCTTATCTTTATTTTTCTTGTAACCATTTCTGATTTGTATGCCTTATTCCTTTTACTCACTTAAAATCTCTCTGTAGATAATAAACTTGTTTTATTGTTTTATCCGAGCCAGTGTATTTAAATTGAAGCGTCTGGGTAACTCTATTTGGAGTAACAAGTTGTGTGAATTTTATTCTCTTAAAGGAATAACAAATATTTTGTACAGTCCAGGAGAGGGCTGGGCACTACAGGACATATATTTCTGGGGGGAAATTTGAGACTAGGGGTATGTTGGGGGTCACCCTGCAGTATAACCAAAGCTGGTGAGAGCCAGACAGTAACAAGTGTGGCTGGCAGGCTGCAATTACACACAGACAGGCAGAATGTGACATGCATGCTGGAAGACTGTGAGCGGCCCAGATGGGAGTTTCTTCAGCAGGGCAGTGTAAGGCACCCAAAGATGCAGGGCATGGTGACACAGCTGCTCATTAGTCTGGATTGCACCATGGTAGGTCACAGTGCATTTTTTTAAAAATCAACATTGAAAATAAAACATTTGTCTGTACAAAACATTCTTATCGGGGAAGTGTTGTGACACTTCTGTTTGAAAGACATTATACATAGAACGAGACTCTTATGTCATGTTACATGTGCTCAAGACACCAGGGAGATTAGTTGCTGTCAAGTGTTTTTCCTGTGGAATCCTATCACTCACTGATCTCTTTCCTATGGAGGCATTTCTATGCGGCACCACTCAGAATCAGCACACGAGTAGTGCCACAGAGAAAAGAAATGAATAAGTCCACAGGGTGAGTAACATTTGTTTTTGATGTATGCTTTGCCTATCCTCTTTATTACACTTAACTATGTGCTGATGACAATAGCATTCATGCGTACACTCAGTTGTATGTTGTGACAACTCATCCCTAAAGAAATGAAGATTAATGTTCCAGCTAAAACTGAGCTATTACAAGATTTATCAAAAGGGGCTATAATAGTTGTTCATTTCAACACTTTATATATTAAAATGTTCTGGGGACGTGGACTGACTTTTTGGCTCAATATGCTGTGTCTCACCTGCCTTTAAATGGGAGTTGCAAGCTCTTTGACTAATGAATAGAGAGGTTCTCTAGTTTCACTGTAGTTTCTGTAAGTACCTCTCTATCCCCTGCTGAAAATCCAAATATCCTCTCAGTGAATCACAACTGATATCCCTATATTGATGGTACCCCAAGAGGACTCTTCTCTCTCTCTAGTGTTGATAAAACACCAGTCATAAAAGCTGTATAGAATCAGAAATCTGGCCCTTTCTGGCCTACCACTCAGTCCAACCCTTAAAGCACAAGCCCTGATAGTGAGTTCAGGGAAAGCGTTGCCTGTCAAAATACTGAGGACCTATACCATATTGAAAGAAGTAGCTGACAAGACCAAAGGTCTTTATTTCAACATTTTGAGCCTTGGCCTTTTATTTTAAATTACAATAATAAAACTACCACCATACAAATTATTGGGGCAGTTACCAACCATTATTCTGTGTGCACATTGTAGATTGTGAATGGTTTTGACAGCAATAGCTGTTTTTGCCTGAGAGACAATAAAACTACTGAGATTATAACAGTAGTTATTCCACAAAGCTGATTATTACACAACTGAGTTAACTCGTCTACCATGCAAGAAATATTGTACAACAGCCCATAGGTCAAGAAGTTACTTTACACTCTGCTATAAATTTTACATGGAGAGTCTCTTGAACAAAGTCAGGTGTGCTGCGTCAACCATTTTGAGAGCCTAGCATGTCTGAAAATGTGCAGACATCTATTACGTTACTTGTAAACTACTATGAACAGCAACCTCCTCTGAAACCAGTGCCTTTTTAGCTTCACATGTCAGACAGCAGAGGCCACTAAGGCACCAATTCAGCAAAACGTTTAAGCATAGTCTGCAGTTCATCTCTCTTTAGAAAAGCCTTCAAGTGTATCTTCAACTTAAAGCATATGCTCAATGGTACTTAAGCAAGTGCTTAAAAGTTAAATATATGCTTAAGTGTTTTGCAGAATAGGAATGGTCTACTAAATTGGGGCCTAAAGGAATCGCACAATTACTACAGAATACTATATTCTCGGGGGGGCCCTGCGGGGCCCGGGGCAAATTGCCCCACTTGCCCCCCCCTCTGGGTGGCCCTACCTAGAGATGCCGGATCTCAGCCCTGGCAAGCCCTGGCACAAATTAAGCACTGATCTCTGTCCCTGCCACTGAAATACACCCACTTCTGGTGTAGAATATGGCAGCTGTGGTAGTGTACAGCAACATTATAGGAGAGAAAGTGAAGAAGACTGTATCCATTTGAAACTACAGGTGATCATTAGGTGGCAAAATAATTGCTCAGACTGGACTTTGGCTAAAACACTGGAGTTAATGTCCCTTCTTTGCAAAAGGTGCTGTGGGAGCTTGAATTACCATAAGTGGCAAAGACCTTGGATTTGTGTGTCATCCTGTAAACATGACGCAAAAAAAATAAAAACAAAACAAACATTGATAGGAAGGGAAAGAAAAAAGCCTCCTCACATACTCACCCTGCAGGATTGAAATCAATCGTAATTCAGCACCTAGATGCCTTTGAAGATCTGGGCATGGTTACATATGAGCTGGGAGCTGTGATTCCCAGCTTGGATAGACGTACCTGCGCTAGCTCTGCTTGAGCTAGCGTCTAAAAATACCAGTGTGTCCCTGGTGGCACAGGCAGATTCTTGGGCTAGCTGGAATCGCACAATTACTATGTCTTCTCTTTCCATCCTTCTCTCAAGTCTTCGACAAGTATTTTGCTGCTACTTTTTGCCATTTGTCCTCCTCTACAATCATCAGGGTGTTTTGCATCTCAGCACTCTGGAACTGTGTGTTCATACTGCCTAATGATGCAATGGCCCCAAACAATTTTCAGGGTGCTCCATTAGCCCTACAAGCCGAACGTGCAGAATGTAAAAATCACGCCACTGAAATCAGGATAATACTGAAATATTTGGGCTGTGCAGCATTGTCCCAAAACATTTCCCTAATGATAATAAAATAAGAACAAGATGAAGAAAACATTCTACCTGCAAAATTAAATGTGCCTGGTTAAATGAATATATTTGGAGACAGATGTTTCTCTGAATCAACACCTGCCATCCACTTGATAACACTGATAGCTTTCAAGACGTGCTAAAATGGAATATACCACAACAGTGAAAAAAAATTAGTGTTGCTAATTATACTATTAATAACACTGAGACTATCTGCTGCTAATCTTATTGATATAAATAGTGTTATTAATTCCATGAGGCATCAGCATTGATGTTGAATGGCAGTGTGTATAGTAATCTCCCTTAATGACTTTGTTACACTTATGGAGAAATATCACCTCCTCCCAGCTGAACCTGGCCTGCCTCAGGCATTAATTACTCAATTGTCTTTGCTTCCTCTCAAACACTTAACCAGTGCAGTAAAGAGAGACATATTCTGATTACATTAAAAAAACCCTATGTTTAATGAATATTAAGGTTGCAAAGTCAGGTTATGCCAGAATCAAGGCTGCCCGTGCAACCTTAATTTGCCCCCTAGTGCACATGCATTATACTATATGGCCGTATACTATATTTTCCACAGGACTCCTGACTCGTTTAACGAACGTGTTCAATATTTATTCTCATTCTCCACATTCAATGTGTGGCCTTTTTTAATGCACACCACCTGAACCCTACACTGATTGCAGCATTATTACTTTCCTCCAGGGCATTTCTGTGATGCTCTCACCACAGTAGCTGAGTGCTTCACAAACATCAATGAATTTATCACATGGATATTATGAAGAAGCAGGGTCTTCAGTTGCAGTAGTGAGCACTCAGCACATAGGCACATCTGGCCCCAGGTCTCTCCAATTGGGCACCCAGAAAATGAAGCACACACAATTAGTGGCCAAATGAACATTTTTCTTGAAGTATCAGAGGGGTAGCCGTGTAAGTCTGGATCTGTAAAAAGCAACAAAGAGTCCTGTGGCACTTTATAGATTAACAGATGTATTGGAGCATAAGCTTTCGTGGGTGAATACCCACTTCATCAGACACAGACATGGACACACTGTCATTTTTCTTGAAGTGACTTGTCTACCATCATATAGGAACATTATGGCAGAGGCAGGAATAGAATCAACTTCCTTAACCAGGAGACCATCCTTTTTCTTCTGGCAATCCCCTTCCTCATTCATTACACGCCTTTCAATTTGTGCAGCAAATGAGGCAGAGGTCCTACAGGCAACAGCCTCATTAACGACACAACCCTGACTGATTATTCCTAGAGTACCATCTATACTATGTGCTGAATGAGATAGGGGTTTTGTGGAAAAAAATAGTATGAGACTATGAAATGAAAGACTGCATCATACTCTAACATGTGTCTCTGTAATATTGTCTGATTTTGGATTGTCTGGTCTTGCACGGCACTGCCAACTTGTAAAGTTGTGTAATTGCATAATTTTATTGGCTATCCTGTGAAATGTGTGGCATTTAGTAACATATACAAGCTGTAAGTTGTCTACCTTTTTGAATTCATTTGTTTCTTTAGGAAAATTAACAAATAATCACAAAAGACTGCATCATAACGCATTTGTACAAATGGGCCAAATAAAAGTTATACAGGCACCTTAATTCTGAAATTTCATAACAACTGAGTGCTTGACTTCGCAACCTTAACATTATTTAATGTAATTTTTTTTAATTAATGTGGACTGAATCTTGAATGTCTGTCCTCCCATGGACCCATGCCTCTCTTTACTGCCTGAGAAACTTATTAATAGCTCACATACACCCTTAGTTCCAGCCCCTCAGTTATTAAAAAACTGAAATTCCATCATGTGGAACCACATTGACCCCCAACTTGGGTCATCAGCTAGGTTCCGACCTTTAGATCCACAGCACATTTGAGCTAATAGAGTAAATGGTAGCAGTAGTAGGCTGTTGTCCGCTATATGGAACAGTCACTAGCTGGGGAATGAGATATACGCAGCTGGTGGGCTTCAGTTATTTGCTGAGAGCAGAGGACTGTAGAGACTCAGGACTTCGAGGTTCAATTCAAGATTCTGTGTCCTAGTGGTTATAGACCCTTTTGCCCCTGTCCCCCTAGGCTGTCACTGTCCCCACTGCTCCTATCTATTACCCCACTCTCGTTTCTGCCCCCTCCATCTTCTCCTATCCAACTACCACTCTGGATCCTCCCCCGCCAATTCTCCTCTGAACCTATTCACTCTGACCTGATCATGCCCCCTGCTCTAATCAAACCCACCTTATCCTCCTCCCTCTTCTGGCCCCACCTTCTGGCTCCTGCAATCCCCTCTTCCCTTGTTCCTCTCTTTCCATCCCACTGACTGAATATGGGTCAACCGAGATTTTTCAGAGACTTACAATATGTCAAATCTGTGCAAATTTTCACAGGAACAACAAAGGGCACATCCCTTGACAAATTTCAAGTCCCTGCTTCAAAGTATGGAGACAGCACTAGGGCTTCTCAATGTACATTTATCCTAATCCATTTTTTTAAATGGGCCAAAACAAAGCATTTTCCCCTAACCTCACCCTCTGACCCAGTTCAGCTGAAACTTAAAAAAAAATCTGCTTGAGGCAGACAACCAGCATGGAAAATTTCAGCCCAAACCATTAAAGTTTGGCAGCATTGTAAGCAGCTGAAAAGACAGGGTTTCATAGAGGGAAGTTGTGATGCTGGGTGCCCCAAAAGTTGGAGAGTGTACCATACTGTAACTCTTATCAGACCTGACACACTCATTATTCCCCACACAAGACACTGTTGTCATAATATGTATCTAAAAGGTGTCATATAAGATATCTTTGGTAAACCGGTGACATGCTGGTCCTGAAAAATTATTGTATGATGTATGTAGGGGTTGTGTGCAAAGCATTATATACGCATGCTGGAAATATGTTCTGAAAATGTATTGCAGAAACATGCAGGGGCCCCCGTCATAGACCAAAGTACTACTTTGCTGGGTCAGATATTCCCTGCCCGGGGATTTTTCTTATCTCTTCACAGTATCTCTGCAGGGGCTGAACAGATCCTTTACTTAGCAGGGAAGGAGAGCTGCTAATTGATGACATCAAGAAGGCTGAGGTGTTTAATGCCTATTTTTCCTCCAGTCTTCACTAAAAAGGTTAATGGTTACCAGATACTCAACACACTTAATATTAATGAGGGGGAAAGAATGCATGCCAAAATAGGGAAAGAAAGGGTTAAAGAAAATGTAGATAGGTTAGATGTATTCAAGTCGGCAAGGTCTGATGACATTCATCCTAGGGTACTTAAGGAACTAACTGAAGCAATGTCGGAACCATTAGCAATTATAAATTTGTTAGGCTCTAAGGTGCCACAAGTACTCCTGTTCTTTTTGCGGATACAGACTAACACGGCTGCTACTCTGAAACCTGTCATTAGCAATTATGAAGGTTAAGATTTTGTCATGGATATTTTTGATAAAAGTCACGGATAGGTCATGGGCAATAAACAACAATTCACAGAAGTCTGCAACTTGTCCCTGACTATTACTAAAAATATCCAGTGGGAATAACAGTCCGACCCCCGCTGCTGAGGGCTGACCACCGGCCTCTGCTTCCGAGCCACTGTTCCAACCACCAAGGCTGCTGTGGCCATGGGGGCTGCTCTGGCTCCGCGGACTGACCCAGCCTCGGCCACTGCGCCGATCCTGGGGACTGACCCAGCCTTGGCTACTGCTCCAACCTCTGGGGCTGCTCTGACCTCCAGGGACTGACCCAGCCCTGGGGACTGATCCAGCTCCGACTGTCGCTCCTGTTCTTCAGGCCAGGGCGAGGCCGAAGAAGTCATGGACATCCATTAAAGTCACAGAATCAGTGACCTCCGTGACAAAATCATATCCTTAGCAATTATCTTTGAGAACTCTGAGGATGAGGGGATGAGGATGAGGTTCCAGAGGACTGGAGAAAGGCAAAGTACCTATATTCAAAAAGAGGAACAAAGACGACCCCGCGAATTATAGACAAATCAGCCTAACTTTAATATCTGGAAAGATACCGGAACAAATTATCAATTTCTGAGCACTTAGAGAAAAATGGGGTAATAGGTAATAGCCAAAATGGATTTGTCAAGAACAAATCATGCCAAACCAACCTAAATTTCCTTCTTTGACAGGGTTACTGGCCTAGTGGATGAGGGGGAAGCAACACACGTGATATATCCTGATTTTAGTAAGGATTCTGACAGTCCTACATGACATTCTCATAAGCAAACTAGAGAAATGTGGTCTAGATTTATTTACTATAAGATGGGTGCACAAATGGTTGAAAGACCATACTCAAAGAGTAGTTATCAGTGGTTCCCTGTCAAACTAAGAGGGTGTATCTAGCAGAGTCCTGCAAGGATCAGTCCCAGGCAGGGCCGGTGCAACAACTAGGCGAACTAGGCGGCCGCCTAGGGCACCAAGTGGTTGGGGGCGCCCAAAAGCGTGCTCAGGGGAGGCGGTGGAGTGGAGGTGAGCTGGGGCAGGGGGCACAGGGAGGGCTGCCCACAGCAAGTAACGGGGGGCGGGGGGGGGGGGGGCGTGCAGGGGAACTGCTCCCCACCCCAGCTCACCTCCGCTCCGCCTTCTCCCCGAGCATGCTGCCCCCGGTCTAATTCTCCTCCCCTCCCAGGCTTGCGGCGCCAAACAGCAGGCTGGGACTGGGTCATTCCACTTCCCACAGGAAGTGGCCAGCCACCCTCCCTCCCGTCCCCCACGGAGGCCTGGGACCAGCCCCCCCCCTCCTGTGGAGGCCTGGGGCGGGGCCCCACACAGCCCCCCCATGGGGGGGGGCTGTATAAGGCACTAAAATAGCTAGGGACGGCCCTGGCTCCCAGGGCCTAGGGTGCGAAATATCCTTGCACCGGCCCTGGTCCCAGGTCCGATGCTATTCAATATTTTCAATATTAAATAATGGAATGGAGAGCAGGCTTATAAAATTGGCAGATGACACCAAGCTGGGAGAGGTTGCAAGCCTTTTGGATGGGTGGATTAGAATTTCAAAAGGACCTTTACAAAGTGGAGAATGGTCTGGTTCAACAAGATAAAATACAATAAGGATAAGTTCAAAGTGCTTCATTTAGAAAGGTAAAAACATGGGCTGTTGATTAATTGCAGTTAACTCATGCAATTAACTCAAAAAATTAATTGTGATTAAAAAAATTAATCGTATTTTTAATCACACTGTTAAACAATAGAATGCCAATTGAAATGTATTAAATATTTTGGTTGTTTTTCTACATTTTCAAATATATTGATTTCAATTACAACACAGAATAAAAAGTGTACAGTGTTTACTTTATATTATTTTTATTACAAATATTCGCATTGTAAACCTGATAAACAAAAGAAACAGTATTTTTCAATTCACCTCATACAAGTACTGTAATGCAATCTCTTTATCATGAAATTGCAACTTACAAATGTAGATTTTTTTTTTGTTACATAACTGCACTCAAAACAATAAAATGCAAAATTTTAGAGCCTACAAGTCCACTCAGTCCTATTTCTCCTTCAGTCAATCGCTAAGACAACCAAGTTTGTTTACATTTATGGGAGATAATGCTGCCCACTTCTTATTTACATCTCCTGAAATTGAGAACAGGCGTTTGCATGGCACTTTTGTAGCCGGCATTGCAAGATATGCTAAGCATTTGTATGCCCCTTCATGCTTCAGCCACCATCCCAGAGGACATGCTTCCATACTAATGACGCTCATTAAAAACATTATGCTTTAGGTAAATTTGTGACTGAACTCCTTGGGGGAGAATTGTACATCTCCTGCTCTCTTTTACCTGCATTCCGCCATATATTTCATGTTATAGCAGTCTCGGATGATGACTCAGCACATGTTGTTCATTTTAAGAACACTTTTGTTGCAGATTTGACAAAACCCAAAGAAGGTACCAATGTGAGATTTCTAAAAATAACTACAGCACTCGACCCACGGTTTAAGAATCTGAAGTGCCTTCCAAAATCTGAGAGGGATGAGGGGTGGAGCTTGTTTTCAGAAGTCTTAAAAGAGCAACAATCTGATGCGGAAACTACAGAACCCGAACCACCGAAAGAGAAAATCAACCTTCTGCTGGTGACATCTGACTCAGTTAATGAAAATGAACATGCATCGGTCCGCCCTGCTTTGGACTGTTATCGAGCAGAACCCGTCATCAGCATGGACGCATGTCCTCTGGAATGGTGGTTGAAGCATGAAGGGACATATGAATCTTTATCACATCTGGCATGTAACTATCTTGTGACATGACACAATACAATAGTGCCATGTGAACACCTGTTTTCACAGTCCGGTGACATTGTGAACAAGAAGCGGGCAGCATTTTCTCCTACAAAAGTAAACATACTTGTTTGTCTGAGCGATTGGCTGAACAAGGAATAGGACTGAGTGGACTTGTAAGCTCTAAAGTTTTACATTGTTTTATTTTTAATGCATTTTTTGTTCATAATTCTACATTTGTAAATTCAATTTTCATGATAAAGAGATTGCACTACAGAACCTGTATTAGGTGAATTGAAAAATGCTGTTTTTTTTACAGTGCAAATATTTGTAATAAAAAATAAATATAAAGTGAGCACTGTACACTTTGTTTTCTGTGTTATAATTAAAATCAATATATTTGAAAATGTAGAAAACATCCAAAAATATTTAAATAAATATCATTCTATTATTGTTTAACAGTGCGATTAATCGCTATTAATTTTTTTAATCACTCGACAGCCCTAGTAAAAACCAAACGCACAACTACAAAATGGGGAATAACTGGCTAAGTGGTAGAACTGCTGAAAGGGATCTGGGCGCTATAGTGAGTATGAGTCAACAATGTGATGCAGTTGCGAAAAAGGCTAACATCAGGGTGTGTTAATAGGCGTATTGTATGCAAGACAGGAGGTAATTGTTCTACTCTACTTAGCACTGGTAAGGCCTCAGCCAGAGAACTGTGTCCAGTTCTGGGTGCCACGTTTCAGGAAAGATGTGGACGAATTGGAGAGAGTCCAGAGGAGAGCAACAAAAATGACAAAAGGTTTAGAATACTTGCCCTATGAGCAAAGGTTTACAAAAACTGGGCATGTTTAGTCCTGAGAAAAGAAAACTGAGGAGGCACCTGATAACAGTTATCAAATATGTTATGGGCCGTTATAAAAAAGGATGGTCATCAATTGTTCTCCATGTTCACTGAAGGTAGGACAAGAAGTAACATACTTATTCTGCAGCAACAGAGATCTAGGTAAAGGCATTAGAAAAATCTTTCTAGCTATAAGAGTAGTTAAACTCAGGAACAGGCTTCCGAGAGAATTTGTGGAATCCGCATCCTTGTGGTTTTAAAGAGCAGGATGGCCACACACGTCAGGGATGGTCTAGATTTACTTGGTCCTGCCTCAGCATAGTAATAACTTCTCAAGCTCCCTTCCAGACCTACGTTTCTATAATCCTATTATTTTATTATATTGGGGCAGAATGGTCTCTGGTTTGGATTCAAGGGCAGAATCTTAGCTAACTCATACTTATCGTTGAGTTGGAGTAGCACAGTAGAGGAAAAGAAAGTGGTATAAAGACACTTGAAAGCCCCTAATGCCATAAGTGTAATATCCGGTTCCTTTAAAGTTGCAAAGCTTTGTATTGAAGGTAGTCACCCTCATTAGCTTTGAGGTCTGTTTTAAATTATTAACTCGTTATACAGTAAAATATGGAGCCAAGATTATCAGAAGTGATTAGTGATTTGGGATGCCCAACTTGAGATGTCTTAATGGGGCCTGCTTTACAGAAGGCAGATGCTCAGCACTTTCTAAAAACCAGGTTCCTTTCAGGTGTCTCAAGCTGTGCAACTAAAAGTTACAAGATCCAAAATTACCAATCACTTTTGAAAATTTAGAACATGGTCTTTACCCACTATCCTTAAAACTATGTGAACAAAGTTCCCATTCACCTTAATAGGAGCAACATTGTCAACATATTGTACCCACTTACAATAGATTTAAAATTAACGGCTATATAAATCCTTTAGAGTTAAACTCAATGTCTATGCAAATCCCACACTTTTATTTCATATTTGAAATATTTGAAAAGATGGTTCCCCCGTTTCAACCAGGGAGCTCTGCACCCTCTTGACAATCCTATCATCTCATTCATGGGCAGATCCCTGAGCAAAGCAGCACATGGGTGATGAAGGATGCACATTAACTCATTCCAGCAAAAGTACAGTAAAACCTGTGCAAACATTAATCTACTATTCATTATCATCTGTCCTAATGGCCACTAAAAGCTCAGTTCCAACAAGATTTCCTCCATATAATTGCATTGAGTTATACAGCTACTTGTTATGAGAACCAGAAAAGTCAACAGTCCCTTGAGTGGTCAATGTTAAATTTCACTGTAAGTACAAGAATTGATTATTTCCCCACCAATTACACCTGAAAATGTTTCATTTTAAAAACATCCCTTTTGACATTTCATGCAGACCTCCTTCCACTTTATTTGAACCATTTTTGATAGACACAGACAGACAAAACCTGAAAAAAATACTCTCTCTAATCATAATGTACATGAAGGTTTGTTTATGGGTAGGAACTTTAACACCATGTTTTGTTTATTTTCTGCATTCAACCTGGAAGAATCTATTTAAAAAAAAAATCATCTCATTGAACACAAGGCAATTCATAAGAGAATGTATTCATCTTGGAGTGCCTGATAAAATGACTCCTCCATAATACCCAAAGGATAACATGACTTATATAACACTTTTGTGAAAATATCCTTTTTCTTTAGTGCAAAAAACGGAAGCATCCAGAACAAATCTGAAGCTGTGCTTCAAATTTGTTATGCTCTTTGTAATAATGGCTCCGCCTACGCCAGTTCTAAAGGTCTACCTACTGCAGACTGACAATATGGAGAACAGACTGTATTGAGATAGATATTGCAACAATACACAAGATTTTACTATTTTGGGGGGCAGAGGCAGCTTACTCTGTGTGGATTAGAAAAGGTTTTCATATATGTTCTGAAGATCCGCTGCTTCAGGACTTAAGTCACACGGCACCTTTGGCTTACAAAAATGTGCAAGGGGAATTTCTCTCTCTCCATTAGAAAGGAGCGTGGGAAGAGCAAAGAGGTAAGTTAAAGATCAGCATCATTTTCTATGGTTCAGATCATGCATGCCAACCATGGATGACCACACAGGTCCCACAGGATTACACTCTTCTATAGCCTGCTGTTCTACAGCTGCCTGTGGGTCAGAATCATTACCTACAGACTGGAGTAGTATGGTCTTCTTTGGTCCATTAGCAAGGACTAACTCTAGTCTGCCCTCACAAAATCCTTTGCCTTTTATCTAGTTTGTGTAAGCTTGTATGGGCATGTCCATGTGTGAGTGTACATGTATGAACACATGCACATGAGTTTTTCTTCATCAGGCTGGTGAGCTCATTGGCTGGTGCATTTCTTTTACTCCACACAACACCAAAACATAAAGAACAAAGCTCTCAGAGAGGCCAGCTGTGGAGTGAGAGGCCAGCCAAGAAAGAACCTGTGCAAATTAATGTGATTTTTAAAACAAAGGGCTAATGTATCTGTTTTCAGGCATTCTTTGTGGAGCTGCCAAGTTCTTTTGAGTGGCGTTCATATCAAGGAATTTTTCTGTCACGATTTCCCTTGTGACTGACTGACTGACAGTCAATCCCCTCAGCACAGTATGGGAATCAGAGAACAGACAAACAGCTTTCCTGGAAATGCTGGCTTATCTGCTGAAGGACACAAATCCCTCCTCCGCAAAAAGTAGCCAGGGACGAAAAACCCAAGATGCATAGAATCTCAAAGATAAACTAGAGAACTAAAGAGGTTAAGAGTGACAAAGCGTCCTGTGGCACCTTATAGACTAACAGAAGTATTGGAGCATAAGCTTTCGTGGGTGAATACCCACTTTGTCAGACGTCTGACGAAGTGGGTATTCACCCATGAAAGCTTATGATCCAATACTTCTGTTAGTTTGTAAGGTGCCACAGGACTCTTTGTCGCTTTTTACAGATCCAGACTAACACGGCTACCCCTCTGATACTAAACAGGTTAAGTATCCAGGGGCCTCACTAATTTGTGCTTGCAGAGCCTCCCTCATCCACAGGAGACACTCCACTTTCTGTTTCTAAATCACAGCATTCTATGTGGGAGGCAACACCAGGATTGTACAAGTCAGGTTTGTCATGGAGCAATTCCTCAGACTTTTAACATGGGTTTTCCTCCCTCTTGTAGCCAGAAATCCCCAGGTGTCTCCCTCCCCCCAGTCATTTTGGGAACTTAATCAGATGAAGGATTCTGGCTGAAGTGTTGATTTTCACAATTTGAGCTGCACACAGCCTCTCTCCATCCTGCGATTCTAGATGCACCATAAAACAGCCCTTTTCACGTTAGCCTATGATTTCCAATAGACACCAGTCCCTCATTCACATTACTGTGTCCCCTACCATTCAGCCCAGACTAAAACATTCATTTCTTTCTCTTGCCTTCTCTATCACAGATTCATTCGGTGCTGTAATGATGAGGATCTGGGTCACTTAAATGCAGGCTTGCTTTCAATAATAGGACTACTTGGCAGATAGGTGCTTCAGGAGGTCGAAGTGGAAGAATTGAGCCTTGAATTACTGCAAAACATTGTACAAGAAAAGTAAATGGAAGCAATGAAGACTACAGGGTTCCATGCTATGCCACTGGCATACACAGGGAGAACAAACCACAAATACATCCTCCTTCCAATAATCCAGCTGGTTAGTGACCCATGAAGGTCCTAGATAGCGCTCTGCAAAATGAGACATGGTGGCTGTTAAAGAGGAGGGAAATTGATCTTTTAAAACATCCCTGCTTATGTTGCAAATCACATATTATGCAAATCACAGATAGGATGCAACCTTTGCACAACAGCTGCCCTTGGTTTTTAGTGAGTTTCAGAATGGATGGGGGTATGTCCTGGCCACAGCACATTTCCCAAGCAAGCAGTTAACTCCAGGTGAGCAAAGGAAACTGCTGGAAATAATTTTCACAGTGAGCTTTATTCCTATTGTTCCAGAATGTTAAAAATAACTTAGAAGGCAGTAAGGCACTTCCTCTGGCCCAGTCCTTACCCTTCCACAAGGCAGGAACCCTCCCTCCCCTAACTGAACATAATGTCATCAAACCAACAGCCTGTGGCAAGTCTCTTAGCCCTGGTCTACACTAACACCCCAATTCGATCTAAGGTACGCAACTTCAGCTACGTGAATAACGTAGCTGAAGTCGACATACCTTAGTTCGAATTTACCGCGGTTCAGACGCGGTCCACACACGGCAGGCAGGCTCCCCCGTCGACTCCGCGGTACTCCTCTCGCTGAGGTGGAGTACCGCAGTCGACGGCGAGCACTTCCTGGTTCGAATTATCGCGTCCAGACCAGACGCGATAAATCGAACCCGGAAGTTCGATTGCCAGCCGTCGAACTACCGCGGTAGTGTAGACAAGCCCTCAGTCTGCTGGAAGGAATTTACCAGCAAGTTAAAACAATAAGCATCACAACCAGTCACTTCCACCTGACTTTACACAGCTTTACAGCTGCAAAGGAGAATGGGAGACAGTGATTTGAGTGTGTTTGTTTTCTTTATTTCACTCAGCACTTGGGAACACACAGGCAGATGACATGCTGATACAGATACATGGATACAAACATCTAGGATCATTTTCCCTTTGGCTAGCGCTAAGCCAATAGCAGCATTATTTTCCCCCCCATTGTCCTGTAAACCACTCCGAATGATAAAGGCACAGTAAAAGGGGCTTCTGAGAAAAGAAAGAGATTGAGTGGTGTTCATGCTGCCACCACCACTGCCGCTCATCCCAATGGGTGATAAGAGCAGAAATAGCACACAAAAATGACAGGCACTTGGAGTCCTCAGGCGGATAGTCAAATCAGATCTCTGTTTCCCAGAAAGCCACAATACCACATTTGAATGGGCTAGTTTGCTTGAGAATGGGAAAAAGACAGATTAACCCAGAGAAGCACTAACACTTTATATAGCCCTATGCTAGCGAAACTTGATGATTCATTAGCAACTCATTATTTGATGGTCCATGATGTTAATCTGTAGCTGGAGGGATCAGGCTGGGTAATGGAGTTATCAGTACTAACCCAGACATTGCAAGGTAAGTATTTTGTTTGATTTTCCTGCTGCCTTCCTCTAGAGAGACAAGGTGGGGGAGGTAATATCTTTTATTGGACCAACTTCTGTTGGTGACAGAGACAAGCTTTCGAGCCACACCTCAAGTCCTCCTCCTCAAGTCTCAGAGTGTCACAGCTAAATACAAGATCAAACAGTCTAAGGCAGTGTTTCTCAACCTTTTTGATACCAGGGACTGGCTTACTGAGTTCCTAAACTGTGTCAGGGAAATCTCAGGGACCAGAAAGGCGGCTGCCATGGGCCTGTCATTAAGAAACATTGTTCTAAGGGACCATTCAGGGTGAAGTGGCCTGTTAACACTCCTGTAGTCAAAAGTCAAAAAGGGGAGTTAGTAGGTTACAGATTGTTGTAATAAGCCATACACCCAGTGCCTTTATTAAGACCATGATTTTTAGTGTCTAGAAAAGGTATGAATTTAAGCTCCCAGGCTCGTCTTTGAAAGTGCTACACAGGTTTCCTTTGAGGATAAGGACTGATAGGTCAGATATAGAGGGATCGCTTTGTGAAAAGTTCACCCACAAGTGATATGGTGGTTTTTGTGTTTTATCATTTTCCTGTGAGAGTTCATTCGGGAGCATAGTGATTGTTGTTATTGGGACATTTAATGCCCTTGGTGAGATACACTGCATGTAATAGGCATGCGTAGGACACATGGATCTTGAAAGGTGTGTTGGGGGGTGATGTTGATCACAGTGGAGATAGGTCTACAGGTTTTGCATCTGTTGTTCTGGCAGGGTCTGGTGGGGCTTTGAGTTGGAGTGTCCTGGTCTGTGGGGAGCTTGCTTCTGATGATGAGCTTGGAGAGGCAGGCGGTTGTTTGAAGCAGTGGTTCTCAACCAGGGATAGGTGTACCCCTGGGGGTAGGCAGAAGTCTTCCAGGGGGTACATCAACTCATCTAGATATTTGCCTAGTTTTACAACAGTCTACACAAAAAGCAGTAGTGAAGTCAGTACAAACTAAAATTTCATACAAACAATGACTTGTTTATACTACTCTACATACCATACACTGAAATGTAAGTACAATATTTATATTCCAATTGATTTATTTTATAATGATATGGTAAAAATGAGAAAGTCAGCAGTGTTCCAGTAATAGTGTGATGTGATACTTATCTATTTTTATGTCTGATTTTGTAAACTAGTAATTTTTAAGTGAGGTGAAACTTGGGGGTACGCAAGATAAATCAGACTCCTGAAAGAGGTACAGTAGTCTGGAAAGGTTGAGAGCCACTGGTTTGAAGGCCAGAAAAGGGGATTCAGGAAATATTTCTTTCAAGATGGGGAGCCCATCAAATATGGGTTTTAGTCATTTGATGATATCCCCTATGGGTTCCAGTGTGGGGAGATCAGTGACATCTATAAACCCTACACATTTGCATTTCACCTCTATCAGTGGGCAACTCAGGGACTTCTCACCTGCTTACTGTACTGGAATATGGATAAATTACAAGTTAAACAACATATCCCATTATCTCTGGGTATTTGGAAAGGAAGTATGGAAGTAACAATAAACTAGGGGTGAGCAATGTAGGAAGAGAGCTGATTAGGGCTCCTATAGAGCAAAGCACTTAAGTACATGCTTAAATTTAAACACATACTTAAGTCCCATGATTTTAATGGGACTTAAGCACATGGTTATGTGATTTCCTGAACTGGGACCTAGGTGAAATCGTGCTGCTGTGTTGAGACAACAAAATAAAACTTTAAACTACAAAATGTTTAGATGCTACTGGACAAAAGAATGTTAAAAATGAAGTTGGCTGGAAAACAGGAAAAAATAGCAAAAAAATTAGTGGAATCATTTTTGTCCTGTTGAAATGTTGATGAAATTTTGTTTTGAAATTTGAAAAGTTTCAACTAGCCCTAGTCACAGTAACCTTGGATAGGCTCTTGGAAATGGATTTGGGAAGGCCACGGAAAGCAGGGCAGAGCCATGAGAAGCCAGGCAATAGAACTCTGAGCAGCTAGGGAGAGAGATCTGAACAGCTTGACAGGCATCCTGTCCAGCTTACAGCAGCCCCTCGCATATGGGCATCCAGAAAATCCAGACAGGGGGCCCAGAGAAAAGAGCCAAAACCCAGGACTCTACACTGACTCCTCAGCATCTGTAAGCCCTTCTTCCCTGTATTACTTGTTCTACATTCCAGCTGATACCATGCCATATATCTCTCATTAAAATCTGAATGGAATTTTATAGCTGCTATTTGAAGTCAAATCTACTCTCCTCAGAAAAGATCTCCTCAATACATTAAGTTTGGAACAGGTTTAAAAAACAAAACAAAACAAAAAAAAACTCCTTGCCATCTCTCTTCTCCTCCTTGCACTACTGAATACATTACACAGAAGCTAATCTTCTTGTCTGATAATCAATACTCATCAAAGTTCAGAACCTTAGCTTCTAACCAAAGTCTAAGGATAATACTTGGACTAATGATACACAACACCACTTCATTAACATTCCTGGATTCTAGGGTCTAGACATTTGGATGAACTACTAATGCATTGACTTGCTGATCCAGACCAACAGAGCTTTCAACACATTGACTTGTTGATAACCCCTATAAAATACAAATATAACGGAGAACTGCTGATCCACACTAATGCACTTACTTCATGATACAGTCCAATAAAAATACTAACACATTAAAACTGCTGATGCAGTCCCATTAAATCAAGGTTTCTTTACCATGGAGGTGTCCTAGTTTTCTTTCCCAAGAGCAGCTCTTGCAGCACAAGTGAGGCTGTAGTGCCTTGAGAAGGACAAAACACTGAGGAACCCTGCCCTGACTCATGACAAGGTCATAATGGCTCAGAAAAGGTGACGTGCTTGACAGGAGTTTGGCAAAAGAGACATCCTGCAGCCTATTTCAGACAAAGGAGAGCAGGTGTGGGGTGGCTGAGGTAGATAAGCTCCAGGATGGGGAAAATGCAAGAGACATGTTTCCATCATCTTCAATTTCTCACACAGAACTGGTGGGTAGATTTGCAAAGGACATGTCTTTAGGGGCAAGGACATCCTGGGACATCCTGTCATACAATCTAGGGAGCAGGAGGTGCTGTTTTGACAACCACTAAGGATCCTGCGGCAGCCAAAGGAATTCTATAACATGAATGCCAGTTTTATAGGATTGCCATTATGTGCTCTCGCAGATGTTAAATAATAGGTTTAGGGAACATAGCTCACAAGACTGTTACTTCTCTTGTTAAGATGGCACGAGGCAGGGAAGGAATGACTCATTATGAACCTGATAAGCTTCTCTAAAACTCAAGACCATCCATCTGGATAACGTATGATTCGAAACAGGCAATTCCAGTGTTACCAATTTCCAAAGACATTAATTATTTATCACCTTGAATCATTGTGTTGAATCCAAATACAGTCTGTTCTATTTAGTCTGTCATTTGTCGATGTACACAGTCTTAGGAAAAGGGTCTTATTAATTAAATGTCAGAGTTAACCGAAACAGCCAAAATTACTTCCAGCAAAACAACAGATCAAGCTGTGTAAACAGGGCACAATTAATAAGTCTCACAAAGAGATTGTGTACTCTGAGGACCTGTATCTCTTCTAATCAGAATTAGCACTAATAAAAAGTTGGACATATGAAGTATGTAGATTTTAAACACTCCAATGTGGGCTCCAGAAAGGACCCCACGGTTAAGCTTAGATTTCATGAATCAAAATATCAGTTAAAAACCTGGGTTCAGTTCAAAATATATCTGTAGAACTGGGTTGTAAGATGCTCTATAAGACTGTACTTAGAAAGCAGAAATGGTTATGGAATATTCTGTTCGACAAGCTGTTGTAGCGTGAAATGCAGGCTTAAATAATATAATAGCATATAATCCGTGATTGAGTTAGAATACAAAGTACACACAACTAATACATTTAAGGAATGGTAAGATTCCAAAGTGAAGCCCTCCAAGGTCTGGAGAGGAAACAATGAAGGTTGCCTGTGCCAGCCTGACTCTGCCCCCTTGTGAATATGCATTATGATACTATCTTTAATGAAATGACCAATGTGATAGGGTGTCCACAGCACACGAGGCACACTAGGTCTTATTAGGTCAATTAACCTTATAGGCAGCACCTGGAGGAGAACCAGGGCTCAATAAAGCCTAACCAAAGATGGAGTTCGTCTGGGAAGGAGCAGGTTGGGCCTGTGTAAGGGGATAAAACTGAGAACAGAAAGGGGCCGCAGGGAAAGTAGTCTGCAGTCACTCCCTGGGAGAAGGGAAGTTTGTTTGGGGCTACAGAGTTTGGCAAATTGTCAAAGAGGGGAGACAGTCTACACTTACTCCCTGGGAGTTTGGGTTGGTAAACGCAGTGGGGAGGAGAAGATAGAAAAGGGAAGTAAGAAGGTGTCCAGAAAAATAGTGACAGGGTCTGTAGCAAGTAGATCATAATTGCTGAACTCAGGGTCCCTGGGCTGAACCTGGAGCAGTGGGCGGCCCTGGGTTCTCCTACCAGTTTCTGGGAAAGTGGCACAGGACCTGGCCTGGGACCAGAAGACTGTCTGGAACAGCATGTGAACAGCAGATTCAGTGGGACTTTGAAACCCCGGAAGGGGAGGACTACAGTCCTGGCTGGAGGGCTGAGTCATAAAGAGGGAGCACTGTCTGCAAGTCTTATAGAGCAAGAGGGATGCAGTGTGAGCAACGAGCGGAAGGGAGCATGAGACCTGAAAAGAGCCACAGGGATATGCGTCCACAAGGTGGCAATTCCACAGTGAGTAAACCGCGTTACAATCACAAACTATTTTTTCTGCAGGATCCCTCTCTCATTCAGTGCAGAGGATCAACTCTGCTGAGTAAGACAGGCATCTTATCAATATTCTTTTAAACTTTATTGTTCAAGGTGTGGCCCTATATCTCATTTACTGCCCACTATCCAGCCCCTGCACTGGAGAAAGCAATAGGCTTCTATATGGCTCTAACTGTTATCACTGAGCGCCTCACATACCTTGCGGAACTTATACTCACGATACCCTTGTGAGGTGAGGCGGTTTTATCATCTCCAACATACAAATGCATAAATGAGATGCCAAGGGCTAAATTCTTTGCTACCCTACAGACCAGTGCTAGCACATGCAGAATCCGCAATCCTGAGTGTCACAGCACTAGCTCATGGGGAATCCATAATTTAGCATTTACATAGCACTTATTTATTTAATTCAGAATTAAAACCAGTAAACAACCAATGCACAGAAGTTGTAATCTAGATGCACACAACAGTAATTGTATGTTCTGATTATAAATCACTAGGGTACTGACTATTTAAAAATCTAGATCCAAACAACATTACAAATTTCATATTTATTCCCCATAACAAGCTCATTCCTTTTTTATTACAATGTTCACATACAGCATGTTTACTATAAAATGGACAAAACCCAGCTCAGACATGCTGATGACTTATATAATGTGCAGGCAAGCACAGTATCTTTATGGCATCTGATGCCATAAAACTGCCTTCATTCCCCACAAAAATAGGCTATGTGCCATTATTCAGCAAAGTAATAATCATCACAAGACACTTCCAACTGGACAGAAGCCCACCATATACTGAGAATCCAATACCCTTTCCCCATCCAATATTATCTGAAATTTGCAGGAAGCAGAGAGAAGAAAACAAACTGGACAATGAAATAACAAAATACAAAGTAATCTTCATGTTAAAAAATACTGCTAAAAATACTTAGAATCTGGGTTAAACGGATTAAATAGATTTAGAAGGCTCTTGTTATGCAGAATATGTCTAAACTGCACTGTGTGGCATATACTAATAATCGCAGGTTTTACATTCTTTGGGCTCTAGGGACTGATTACCTTTAATTATCTCTAAAAAGCCTTTTTTTCTTATTTTAAGGAACCTTTTGTCTCAGATTAATTTTTAAGAAACTTTTGTAAAAACACGAAGTGGATGCTCACACTGTCTGCTCCTACAAACAGCAGTTAGTGTTAGCTGCCAGGCAGAACAAACTCACAGCTCAGAAAATCTGAAAATCCTCAGGATACAATTTTCTTGCGAGATTCCCAGTACAAACAATACATATCAGAAATATACCAAACTTTTATTTCCTTCTCTCTTTCTTACATACTCCTTTTGTTTTCTTTGGGTATGGAAGGATCTGTGGATGTTTTAACAAAGAAGGAACATAAAAACATGTTTTTTATCAAAGCATTGGAAGGTCCAAGTCGAGTCAGTTAAGAGAGGAGGACATAGGCAATAGAGGAAAAGAAATGTCTTGGATGAGCAGTCAAAAGGGCTTGTTGGAATGATCATAATCAGTGGTGGAAAAGTATGGCGCAGAGTATTGAGGAAGCCTCTAAAAGACATAACCAGAAATATGTATTTGAGACTTTGAAGGTCCCAGTTGGATGTCCATTCTCACCGCTTCTGCCAGTATTGGATAAAAATAGAAAATACTGCCAGGATATATGCACAATTTGAGCATATTTTGTGAATTAGTGATCAGATTCTCACCAAGGTGTAAAAGACAACTTAATCCAAAAATGAACCCAACAGAAAAGAAGCCCGTGATAGAGAAAGACTTACAGACAAAGAGCTACAAAATGATAAAGCACCTGGGTTTTGACAATATTTCATCAGGATTGCTAAAGAGTGGAGGCGCAGATTTAGTTCACTGGCTTCACAGAGTTGTCCTAAAAGTTTGGGGAAATGGCCACATTCCAGTAGATTGGGAAAGGGGGAGCATCGTCCCTTTTTCAGAAAAGGAGAGCGATCAGCTTGCTCAAATTATAAGGGAATAATACTGCTGTCAGTCCCAAGGAAGGCGCTTATGATCATACCACTGAACTGACCGAAATACTGTCTCAACCCAAAAATGAGACACAGTGTAGTTTCCATACAGGTCAAGCTACAGTCTACATTATATATGCTCTGCAGAAAGTTATTGAAAAATAACTAGAGTGACAAAAGGAAGTTAAGCATCCCATTTATAGACTTTGCAACCACTTTTGACTCAGTGCATCGATCAGCACTGTGGATACTGCAACACCAATATGGGGTGCCTAAGGACTTACTGTGGCTAGTGGAGGAACTGAACCATGGTACATTTAGCTATGTGGGGGTCAACAGTTGTATTAGGCAGGTTTTCAGTAGAATCAGGAGTATGCCATGGATGTGTTCTCTCACCTATGTTTTAATAGGCTATCTGATAATAAAGCTGACTGAGGCCAAAGTATGAGGTATAAAACTTAAATCTTCTTTAGAGGATATTGAATATGTTGATGGATATTGTCTTACTTGTAGAGGCTACTCGCCAACTACAGTTAATACTGGAAGAGCTGTGAAAAACTGCAGAATCTACGGGACATAAGATCAATGGTGATAAAACCAAAGATATTCATTGCCTCCTATAAAATGGAAATGAATGATCTGCTAATGCTGCACATAGATGGCAATGACATTGAATGGGTAAATAGGTTTATCTATCTCGGTAGTTGGTTGACAACACAGAGTTCTATAACCGAAGAAGTCACACATCGGATCGATCTTCCATCAATGGCATTTCAGCATCTTCAAAGACTCCTGTTTGGGAGGGTGGGGTGTCTTTGTGATGACTCAGATATGAGTGTTCAACTCAGTAGTGATGACAACACTGTTATATGGAGCAGAAACATGGCTGTTAAAAACACATGAGGAGAGGAAGCGAAACAGTTTTCGGTGTCAAAAGTTACGGCGTATTCTTAACATCCATTGGCTTGATTTTTGTCACAAACGAGAAGATACTTAGATGATCCTGGGAAGTTGCAATCTGGCACCAATTGAAAACACAATGGCTACAATGGTGGGGTTATATCCAACATTTTTACAGGTTTATAGAGCTGAGGCTGAAAAAGTAGAGCACGAGGCCAACCACAAATGAGGTTGGAGGGAGCAATTCTGAGGGATTTAAGAAATCTAAATCCTCCCATACTGACTCTTGCTGAAAGGAGAAGACTTGCAAAGAATTGTTCAAGATGGAAGTCTATTCTACGTGCCATCACAGCCATGTGAACCTGCTGCTGTTTCTACCAAAGCAATATAAAAGTGCTGTTGAATGTCTGCCCTGAGGTTGGTACTCATGCACGTGAGCCACTCCAGACAGCTTGACACATGGGCCTTGTGTTGCCCTTCACCCTCTATGAGCTAGATTCAAAGGGGATCACACAATTATTTCCCATTTTTAAGAATATTAGCATTCCTGTTCTTAAAATTTGAAAATAGCTCAGCTCTGTAGTAGTTCTACCAATAATTTTCACATTTGCTTATTTACCAAACACTCAATCATCAAATATTAAAATGCTCTAATATCTATCTATGGGCAGGTTTTCTTGAAGTTACAAAATTCAGTAAATTATCCCCAATAGCATTGATTATTCATCTACTTACACATTTTAATGAATATAGTTATTAATTATTATTATTGCTACACACATTTATATGGCCTTCATCATAGTATCTGGGCAAAATTTATGTGACCATAAAGACTAAAACTTGTCCTTTTCTCATATATATATATATATATATATATATATATATATATATATATATATATATA
>NW_020664522.1:808428-808961 GCF_002925995.2 Terrapene triunguis | reverse complement strand
TAAATCGAATATGTGCAATCGATATTAGAAAGTCGAACGTGTGTGTCTACACTAAGGACAGTAATTCGACTTTGTCAGTCCACACTACCAGGGAAAGCGTCGACATTGGAAGCAGTGCACTGTGGGCAGCTATCCCACAGTTCCCGCAGTCCCCGCTGCCCAGTGGAATTCTGGGTCGAGCCCCCAATGGCTTCTGGGTAAAAAATTGTGGCGAGGGTGCTTTTGGGTAACTGTCGTCATCCGTCAGTCACTACCGCCCTGCCTCCCTCCCTGAAAGCGCCGGCGGGAAATCAGTTCGCGCACTTTTTGATCAGTGACAGCGCGGACGCCACAGCACTGCGATCATGGATCCCGCTGCGACCATCGCTGCAGTTGTGGCCGTTCTCAACGCCTCGCAGCTTATCATACACCTTTCCCTGAGGCAGATGCAGAGAAATCAGGCGAGGAGGCTACGGCACCGCCGTGAGGGCCTGAAGTCGGAGAGTAGCACAGAGCTGTCAGAAACCACGAGCCCCAGCGCCCAGGACATCACG
>NW_020664522.1:790037-803428 GCF_002925995.2 Terrapene triunguis | reverse complement strand
ATCTCACACATAGAGGATGACAACCTACTATTGCTATCATTTACTCCATTAGCTCAAATAGCAAAGGTCTGGACAGTGGATCTAAAGCTTCCAACTATGCTGATGACTCATGTGAGTGTCAATATGATGCCATGTGATGGCATTTCTATTTTTTCAGTTTGCTTTTTTTTAAAAAAAGAAAAAACACTAGGAAATGACACACACACTAGATTAAAAAGAACACTAAGACAGTTGCAAAGTCAAGCACTCAAAAGTTAGAAAATGCCAGAATTACAGCTGCCTGTCTTCAGAGCAGGGCTTGAATAATGTGTAGTAAACAAAGCCTAGGGCCACACATTGAACAATAAGGATAAAACAAAATATTGAACAGATGCTCATTAAGTGAGCATAGTCCATTCTATGCATTGAATGAGGCAGGGATCCTGTGGAAAAAATGTGTGATCATGTAATTAAAGACTGACATATAAAAACACATGGGGGCTGAATTATGGTTGCACAGGCAACCTTAATTCTGACATTTCCTAAGTTTTAAGTGCTTGACTTAACACGTTTTTAACAATTTGTGTATGTAATATGTATATAAACACAAACACATACAGAGTATGATTTACATTATTTATGTAATGTAATTTTTTTTTAGCAGGTTTTATGCTGCTAATGAGAACACTTAAATATCCAAGGGGCAAACTCACAAAAACAATGCATGTAATCGGGGTTCTGGTTCTAATGACATCTAACAAACAAACCAAAGAGAGGAAGGATGGCCCAGTAGATACAATGTTCGCCTGGGACTCAAATGACCCAGGTTCTATTTCCCTGCTCTGAGACCAACTCTGTTTGACCTTGGACAAGTAATTTAGTCTCTCTGCCCCTCCGTTCCCCATATTTAAAATGGGGATAATAGCATTTCCCTATCTCACGGAGGTGTTGTGAGGATAAATACACTGAATATTGCAAGGTGCTCAGATACTACAGTAAATGGGGATATATAAGCACCTTACATAAGGAGAAATATTCCAGAGAATTAGAATTTGTTTCCCAGTTAAATTTCAAGCCAAGGAATATGGACATCCTCTCAAACGTTTTCCTCACATGTTTACCGAACGGGAAACCTAGTTGTCTCAAACTTATCTCAAGCTCATCTGGTAGTGTCTAGCACCCAATTCCCCCAGTGTGCTGGCCATGTGCACTCACCCACTCCATGGTTCTAACACCTGGCGCTGATGTGAAAGGTGCAGTCGCTGAAAGCTCTTATAAGAGCAGGAGGTGTGAAACAATAAAAATGTCACATCCTGTAATTGCCTTTTATACATTTGGTTTTTAAAAAATGATACAGTAGACTCACTGACACTAACTTTCAGAAGAGACTTGAAGAAGTCAAGCTTCTCATTTTGCTGCAGCTATCAAATCTGTGTTCTGTCATCTAAGTACTTATAGGGCCTCCATAGTATATGGGTGCTTGTGAGTGCATTGAGTTAATATTTTTCAGCACTCAGCTGTGCACAAAATAGCCAGTGACAATTTTCATGCAGCCACAGAGACCGCTTATTTTTAACATAGTAGTCAAACCACAGGTTGCTTATATCAACTGTATATTATACTCTCTCTTTCTCTCATAAAGATCTTCAAAACAGAGTAAAATTTTCAAAATTGCCTAAGTGACTTGCTCCTAAGTCACTTAGGGTATGTCTACACAGCAATTAAACACCCGCGGCTGGCTCGGGTCAGCAGACTCGGGCTTGCGGGGCTAAGACTTCAGGGCTAAAAATTGCTGTGTAGACATTCTGGGTCAGGCTGGAGCCTGGGCTCTGGGACCCCTCTCCCTCACAGAATCCCAGAACTCTGGCTCCAGCCCAAGCCTGAACATCTACACAGCAATTTTACAGTCCTGTGGGTGTTTAATTGCTCTGTAGACGTATCCTCAGGCACTTTGGACATTTATACCCAGGGTGCCTATAGTTAAGCTGCTTAGCCCATCGGCAGATATCTGAATGTAAGTGACTTGATTTTCAAAAGTGCTGAGCACCCAGGAGCTCCCATTAATTGCTTATTTCTTAGCAATTTCTTTCCTGACAAGAACAGCTGTATTTGTCCAATTATGGGGTTTCTCAGAGCAAATACTACACACTACTGAGGAAACAGGGAAGGATTTGCTGCATCTATTTGGTGATCCCTTGACCAGCACCCTGAAACAGAACAAGGATCAGTCCACGGGATGAATGCCATCTCTGATTTTGTTTCTTTCTTCTTAATAAATAATGGTTCACTACAAATAAGGTGGCTTGAGTCTATGACTACATATAGACCATCTCAGAGAGATTAAAAGACCTCTGAATGAACTCTAAGAAAGGGAGACCGGGTAGGAAGTTACCTATTCAAGATCCTTAGTCAAAAAATCAGGGACCACAGTATCCTCTCCTTATAAGGAGTTCTACAGTCAGATGCATGGGAAATGCCCAACAACTACTGTATGTACCAGAACTGAATAGGACAGTGGTCTTCACAAAGCCATGAAGAAGTCCTTTAAGGCTGAGGTCTCTGGCAACAGTTGCTAGGAAAAGCAGAAATACATCCCAGATGTCAAATGAAATGATCTCTTGGTCACTATCTTGATGTCAACAGCAACCTAGTTCAGCCAGCAAAGAATTGGCACAAGGACCTTTGAAATTACTAACAAGGGAATCAAGGTTCATAGGAGAGGATCTAGACCAAACATTCTCTTCTTCCCCTCCCTTTGAACAACAGGTTTATTAAGGCATGGCCCAGAAGTCCAAGTCAATTACCAGAAAAAGGCCAAGGCACACTATATCAATTGGATGACTTTCTACCTCATTAAAGGTGAAAATAAAAGAGATTTGGGTAACAGCAGCTTCTTGCGTGCTTGCTGATGGGATTCGAAATTTGCTATTGATTTTCAAAGTGGAGGCACTTAGTTCTTCTTATTCTGCTGAAAGGACATTTTGTCATTGAAATGAATGACAACAAAAATTAACCCTCAACTACAGCTAAAGTTAGAGACTCAGAGTTAGGTGATATTAAATATTCCTCCTCCAGGGTGTAGTATTATTACAAGACATGCCCCTCCCCAACTCAAACAATGGTGTTATTTGTCTGAGATAGTGAGGAGGAGATGAAAAAACCTTTGTTAATTCTAAGTTCTAAAGTACTCCAGAACTGTTCAGAGGTCTAATATCACACAGAATAAAAAAGCTCTACAAAAACTTCCTAAAATTCCTTCTCTCTCTCCCCCACCATCACCACCACTTGTGAGGGTACTAAAACTGGAATACTACCCTGAATAAATTACTTAAATTAGAGCCTGTAGATTGAAAACATAAATATGTAGGGGTAAAACTGGACAGGCCCCATGGCTGGAAGGGTTCTTCCAGTTACTATGAGTCCAATTTTGCCACCCTTAGTCATTGATCTCAGTGAGACTACCCACAGAATAAGCTACTATTTAACATCTGTAAATGGTGGCAGAGTTTGTCCCTATATACGATTATGTCATCACAAGTAGATAAGTAGGACCTTCAACTAGGCATATAAGCAGAAGGAACAAATGAACACTGTGACGGGTTCGGTCATACAGACCCCCTTGGGACTGTCACCTGATGTGCTGGAATTACCTCTGAGCCCGTTTTCCCTGCCAGCTTGGGACTCCAGAACCCTGACTTGTTGAGCCAGACACGCTAGCCTGCTGCAACACAGACCGTGATCTGGTCCATGCCCCCAAAACTGCAGAGTTTAACTAAAAACAGCTCTGCAGGTTACTTACCTCCAGCACCCAGACACCTAATTCCCAATGGGGTCCAAACCCAAAGTAAATCCGTTTTACTCTGCATAAAGCTTATACAGGGTAAACTCATAAATTGTTCGCCCTCTATAACACTGATAGAGAGATATGCACAGCTGTTTGCTCCTCCAGGTATTAATCACTTACTCTGGGTTAATTAATAAACAAAAGCAATTTTATTAAGTATAAAAAGTAGGATTCAAGTGGTTTCAAGTAATAACAGACAGAACAAAGTAAGTCACCAAGCAAAATAAAGCAAAAACATGCAAGTCTAAGCCTAATACATTAAGAAACTGATTACAGATAATATCTCACCCTCAGAGATGTTCCAATAAGCTTCTTTCACAGACTAAACGTCTTCCTAGTCTGGTCCAATCCTTTCCCCTGGTACAGTACTTGTTAGTTCCAACAGACATTTTAGGTGGAAAACAGGGGCTCTCATATGACTGCCCTCCTTTGTTCTCTTCCACCTTCTTTTATACCTTTGGCATAAGGCGGGAATCTTTTGTCTCTCTGGGTCCCCACCCCTCCTTCTAAATGGAAAAGTACCAGATTTAAGATGGATTTCATTACCAGGTGACATGGTCACGTGTCACTGAAAGACCTCATTCTTCATTACCCACGGGCTGGCCCACACGTACAAAGAAAGGCTTGCAGGTAAATAAACCATCCACAACTAGTTGTCCTAGTCAATGGGAGCCATCAAGCTTCTAAACCACCATTAATGGCCCACACTTTGCATAATTACAATAGGACGTCAGATTTCTAACTTCATATTTCTAACTTCAGATACAAGAATGATACATGCATACAAATAGGATGAACACACTCAATAGATTATAAACTTTGTAATGATACCTTACAAGAGAACTTTTGCATAAAGCATGTTCCAGTTACATCATATTCATGTTCATAAGCATGTTTTCATTAAACATATGGAGTGCAGCGTTGTAACAATGCTGGTTCTTGGTGGGACCCAACTGTGAGTGCCAATTCAGGACAAATTGCTTAAAGCAGGGCAGTTACAGCCCAAGGCTGGGGTTTTTCCACCTCTAAGGCAAACCAAACCAGCCAAACAGAGAGGACTTTGGTTTTACCCCACTGGCTACCCACAAGTCATACAAGCAACTCCCTTAGACACTCCAGTTTCCCAGTATCACCACCAATGCCATTCGTTATGGGGATGAATGGTTATGAAAACCAATACCCCAGTAAAAGAAAAGGGGTTCTCTCAATCCCAAAGGACCAAGCCCCAGACTCAGGTCAATATACAAATCAGATCTTACCCACAAATCACGCTGTTGCCAATCCTTTAGAATCTAAAATCTAAAGGTTTATTCATAAAAGGAAAAAGATATAGATGAGAGCAAGAATTGGTTAAATGGAATCAATTACATACAGTAATGGCAAAGTTCTTGGTTCAGGCTTATAGCAGTGATCAAATAAACTGCAGGTTCAAATCAAGTCTCTGGAGTACATCCACAGCTGGGATGGGTCATCAGTCCTTTGTGTAGACTGTAGTCCTTTCTGTTTGTAGCAAAATCCCTCCAGAGGTAAGAAGCAGGATTGAAGACAAGATGGAGGAGCTGCAGCAGCTTTTTATAGTCTCTTGTCATGTGGTCTCCGCTTTCTTTGACCCAAAGACAAGCTGTCCATCACATGACATGGAAAAACCTTAGAGTTCTGTCCATAGGCATGTCCCTGCATACCTTGCTGAGTCACAAGGTGTATCTGCCTTCTTTCAATGGGTCAATTGTATAGCTGATGGTCCTTAATGGGCTATCAAGCAGGCTAGGCAGAGCTGACACCAACTTGTCTGGGGTGTCACCCAGAAGCATAACACAGGCTTGAACTACAGCCAATACTTATAATTTTAAATACAAAAATGATACATGCATACAGATAGCATAATCATAACCAGCAAACCATAATCTTGTCTTAGACACCTTATTTGACCCCCTTTATACAAGATTTGGTGCCACTACAGGACCCTCGTTGCAACAATGATCTATACAGTCCCAGTTCATGTCAATAACGTCATAGACGTCACAAACATTTTAGATATATATGCTATTTTTCCTGAAATATCCTTAGCAGGAAAGAGTAAAGGAAGAGAAACAGAGAAACTAAGTGTGACAAACATTACAATTCCATGCAGTATCTCTGAGGGCCACTGTATTACATTTATGAATGGTTTATGTATGATCACATTCTACTCCATGATGGAGGGTTACCACAGTACCTTCAGGAAATAAAAACAGTGGTGGGTGTTTAGTCTCAGTGACTCACTCTAAACAACTCTAGAAAGGTACCATCCTCAAGAGTGGTTTGCATATACTGGCTTATGATGGGTTTTCCAGAGACTAGGAGACAAAGAAATGGCTTCTGGTATAAAAGATATGAGCTTGAACTGACACAGGGCTTCTTTCTGATTCAGCAAATGGACAGGAGCTTCTGTCCCAACTCTTGAAGATGGTTTGGAAAGACTTTAGTCTGCTAGTGACTCCTGGCATGTTTAGTGTGTGCTTAAATCTATGTATTGTTTTTATTAGGTTTTCTCTATATTGCTTTTACCTTAAAAATAAAGGTGCTTGGCTTAGAAAGAGTTGCGTAGTAACTTCTGTCAATACACTGTTCATAGCCTTCGGAGAGAGAAAGCAAAGCACAGGTACTGGCCTTTAGGCAGACTGGCTTGCCATGTCTTGCTTTTGCCTTACAAAAACCCCGATCAGAGGAGAGTGGGACAAGGGTCCATACCCAAAAACAGGTGATGACAGATGTACGGAGACCTTAACTGAGTGCCCTTGAGGGACCAGGGAGGGGAAGTGCAGGTGCAATTACCCTGGAACTGTGATACTAATGCAGGATATTGGATAAACATGGTGTCTAAAAAATGTTCAGCAAAGATTTTCATGGCATCACCACTCATTAAATCTTGGAAAATATTCTTACCAATATTTAATATTTGTGTTACAGTAGTCCCCAGTGTGCTAGGTACTGCAGAAAGGCACAGTAAGAGACAGTTCCTGCCCCAAAGAGATAAGACAAAGCATGGGAGGGGGAAACTATAGGCACAGAGAGGTGAAGTGACTTTTCTATGGCCACAGAGTAAGTCAGTGGCACAGCTAGAAGTAGAACTCAGGTCACCCAAGATCCACTCCAGTGCCCTATCCACTAGAGCACACTGCCTGAGATAGATATAGCAGAATCTAGATCATGGTAAGATTTGGTTTACCAAGGGGAAAAACAGCTCATTTTAAAAACTCTAAGCTTTGCTTCCAGAGCAATCTCTTGTAATTCAAAAACCTGCAAGTAACCTCACCAAGGAAAATAAAACTACAGAGATGAGCATCCAAGGGTCAATACAGTCCAAAGCCATTTCCCCCCCCCACTATATAGCTGAGCACTAGCCATGTGTCCGCTTCTGACTGCTTCTCAAGAATAGTTTCCCAAGATCAGAGACCCCACGGAGCAAAACTGAGCCCTAGCAGAATATACTGGAGTGGTTTTTAACTTGAATTTATTTTCAGTTTGCTGTTGATATATTTAAAATAATATTTTCAATTATTTTTTTCTATTTAATGCTATTTGCCTTTGAAACATCCTTGGCAAAAATGGGGAGGAGTGAAGAAGGGGAAGAAAAATTAAAAGTCCTCAGTAACCCACACAATTCTGAACTTAAGAACATGGAAGGCATGATTTTTTGTAACGCTTTAATATGGAACTAATTAAAGGGAAAAATCTAAATGGCATCCAAGAAACCAACAAAATGACAATGATCTTTTCCATCATAAAAAGAGAGATGTAGATGGCAGCAACTTTCTATCACAGACAGGGCCGGCTCCAGGCATCAGCCCACCAAGCTTGTGCTTGGGGCGGCACCTGGAGGGGGGCGGCGCGGCGTGGTGCTCCGGCTCCGGCCGCCGGGGAGAGCGGAGACGCAGTGGGCTCGCCGCCCTCCCCTGGCGCTCCGGCCACCAGCGGAGTCGCAGCGGGCTCGCCGCCCTCCCCCCGGCGCTCCGGCTGGTCGGGGAGAGCGGCCCGTGGCCGGGCTCCTGGGGGGGGAGGGGGAGGGCGGCAGGAGGCTTTTTTGCCTGGGGCGGCAAAAAAGCCAGAGCCGGCCCTGATCACAGACCAGGAATACACTTTGCCCAGAGGACCCCATCAACTAAACTGAACAGAAGCAGGAAGCACACAACTAGCCTTCGACTCCCATAAAACACAGGATAAATTCTTGGCTTCTTTTGCCACTGTAGAGCTAATTCTAAAAGAAAAAATCCTTTTACTGTGAGTATTTCAAGTGCAGAGCAAAAAGCAGTACATGTAGTTAATTAAGTAAATTGCTAATGTCTCATTTTGAAAAGTAAATTGCTTAAGTTGTATTTCCTCTTTCGGCAGCCTAGCTAAGGGCACTGAAGGCTGAGTTGGGAGTCTTTCAGCATAAAAATGAAACAAAATGTCTATTTAGTATAATCCCATAATTAATCGCTCACTGTTCAAACAAAAAAAAGCACATGTGGGTGTTTGCTTCTCACCTTCCATCCTACAGGCAATTATTTCAATTCCAAGGTTTAGTTTGAACCAACATGTAGCTCCCATAATGCATGATCACTTGATCCATTAGTAGTACAATCATCATAAAAAAACCCAAGCAAACATGTAGCAGGACCAACAATCCCATGAGGATTGCCAGACCCATGCCCTTACTGAGATATCCAAAGGAGCTAAAGGGTGTTATGTGAAATTCAAATACATAGTAAACATCATAGGCTCATGACCACCCTGATCACTTTGCTCATATGTTGTACTACCTCCCACCCTTTGTCTGCTTTTTTCTTATCAGATTGTTTGTGTTTATGAGCAAGGACCATGTGTTTATCCAGCACATCGCACACTAGATTCCTGGAACAAACTAGGGCCTCTGGGGGCTACCACAATATTAACAAACAGGAGCAAAAATGATGTAGACATAAATTTAAAGCCCTTCTGAAAATCTGGCCCATATCACTTTTAATGTGTCTTAAAGAGTACACATACTAAAATGCAATTTAAAAAACCTCATGTGATGGGTTGTCACCCCAGGGTGCTACCTGGAACTGGGGTACCACCGAGCCCTCTGCCTCACCAGCCTGGGCTCCCTCTCACACTGTGCTGCTGTGACAAGCTGTAGACCGCTACCGATTCTTCACTCCTGTGACGGGTTGCCCCCCCTCCCATCAAGGTGCCACCTGATGTACTGAGATATCACACAGCATGTTCTGCCAGCCTGAGCCCCTTTAACCAGTCTTGCTGAGCCAGGCTCTTAAGCCTCCTCTAGCACACACACAGGCAGGGCCACACCTAGCTGCAGAAAGACCCAGACACTGAGATCAGTTCTAGGAAGACTCAGCTTAAGGGACTTGCCCCAGCACTCAGGTGCCCAACTCCCTTGCAGTGCAGACTCAAGGGTATCTTGTCTTGCGCTGTATAGAAAATTCTGCACAGCGCAAGCTCAAAAAAATTCATCTCTCCCTCAATGTGAAGAAAGATATGCAGAGCTTCTTGCCCCCCCCCCCAATAGAAATTGCACAAACTGGGATTTACAATAAACAAAACAAATGTATTAACTAAAAACGGGAGATTTTAGGTGATTATAAGAGATAGCAAACCGAACAAAGCAAATTACTGAGCAAATAAAACAAAACACGCAGACTAAACTTAATACACTAAAGAAATTGGCTACAAATAGTAATTTCTCACCCTAAATATTGTTTCAGGCAGATTGCAAAGATTCTTGAAAGCCAACTGCATTGGCCTGCAGCTTGAAACTTCAGGTATTATTACTCACAGACTAGACACCCTTCCAGCCTGGGCTCAGCTCTTCTCCCCCCAATTCAGTTCTTGTTTCCTAGTGTCTCCTTGGGCAGGGAGGCAGAGGAGAACCACAATGTCATCACTCCCCTGCGTTATATAGCTTTTGTGTATGGCGGGAACCCTTTGGAATGCCAGTGTTTTTCCACTGGAAGACAAGGTGGGGTCCAGTAGCAGATGACTCAGTCACATGTCTCTGCAGGGTCATAGCAGCCATTACTTGCAAGCTGTTTGGAGCGTCCACAGGAAAATGAAGCTCGTTCACAGTCCATTGTTGTACCTGAAGGGCTAGCTGTGGGTGTCGCCCAAAGTAGCACATTTGAAATACAGATATATGCTCAATATTCCTAGCTTCAGATACAAAAATGATACATGCATACATATTGGATAATCACATTCAGTAGATCATAACCTTTTCAATGATACCTCAATATAACCCCTCTTGCATAAAACATATTTTAATCATGCCATATTCATATCATAACAATATTTCTATGAATAATATGGGGTGTAATGTCAACTCCCACCAGCATTCACACAGGCTGGGGTACATCCAGCTGCAGTTATATGCAGGCTCCAACCAGCCACTACATGAACCAACAATACAGAGGCTAGAGCCAAGATAACCCCCAGCTCCCCAGCCTAAGACCCTAGAGCTGTACCGTCCTGCCTTGGTCAAAACCCCGACCAGTATGAATGTATTACTCAATTCGCCCTCCCTCGATGTGGAGAGGAATATGCAACAAGCCTGTGTTAACTAAGCTGAGATTTTTCCCCAGGCACTTCACTCAAAGGCACACTGGTTTAGATAAAGCAACAAACAAGTTTATTAACTACAATACATAGATTTTAAGTGATGAGTAATAGCAAACAGATTACTTAGCAAATAAACAAAACCACAAACTAAGCCTAACATACTAGACAGATTGGATATGAATTAGCAACTTCTCACTCTGGCTGATGATACAAGCAGTCCACCAGGTTTCCATACACAGGCTAGAAATTCCTTTAGCCTGGGACCAGCGCTTCCCCCAGTTCAGTCTTTGTTCCTAAGATATTTTCAAGAGTGTCCTTTTGTGGGGAGTAAGGCCCCTAGACGATGTCAGACTCCACCTTATATAGCCTTAACATATGGTGGGAACCCTTGGTTCCAAAAACAGTTCCCAGCCCAGTTTGTGGAAAAATACAAGTACACAAAATGGAGTTCAGTAGCATGTGGTCTGGTCACATGCCCTTGCTGAGTCATGCAGCCATTACTTACAGACTGGCTGAAACATTTGCAGGAAGGCTAAACTCTTCCATAGCCCATTGTCTTTGCTGATGGGCCACCAGCACTATCTAGCTTCTTCATTGTTGTACCTGAAAGGCTAGCTGTGGGTGTTCCCAGAGTAAGCACATTTGAAATACAGCTGCATAGTCAATATTTATACCTTCACATACAAAAATGATACATGCATATAAATAGGATAATCATATTCAGCACATTATAACTTTTCCAATGACACCTTAAATGACCCATCTTGTACAAAATGCATCATAATTATGCCATAATCATAATAATATCACCATGACAAATATGAGGTATTGTGTCAACCCCACATTAATATAATACTATTATTACATATACTAGATTGTTAGCTTATTGGGGTAGAGACTCTCTCTTATCCTGGGAGATCATGTTTGTCCAGAGTGCCTACACCACAATGAAGTTCCATTCTCCATTGCGGTCTGAAGTCATTACCATAAAACACTAATTAATTGCAATAACAACAAAAAGGTATTTTCATAGTTGGGAGAAGCAAACTGAGACAGATGGAATCTGGGGAGTCAAAAGTTTCTAGAGTGTAATTGCCACAGCAGTGACAGAGAAACCTCTAATAAGTAGGTGCTGTCAGAGTGCAGATACACACCTGGATACAGCTCAATGATCAGGCTTCTAATACAGCCAGATATGCAGTCCTTCCACTGACATCTTTAACCACTGTCCATCTGCAGGTACAGGAACCCTTTCAGCATAATATGTAAAACTGATGTGACCCTGTTCACCCCTTGACAGAAATATGTCAAAGCAGATCTTCCTTCGGACAACATTGATGGGCAGAGCCCACTAACAGCCAATTGCTTCCTATGGTGAAAGCCATTGTTCCCCATTACTGTCAGAGCCAAATTAAATCAAAGCTGGATTGGATTAGAGAGGAGCTGTTTAGCTTCAGTGAATGCACAGAGGCTATCTCTGGTTAGATCCCATGCTCATTAAATGCTCAAAGCTGTGGATGATGGAAGACAGAAGGGGGAGATAGGGGAGAGAGATGCCTTCTGTGCAGAGTTTTGCATGGAGTCAATGTTGCTATTAGTTAGATGGGCTGCTAGAGACAGCTGCATCGGGGCTTCCTCACTCTCGGAGGACAATGAATGCCTCAGGTGTCAGAGATTCTGGTCAGATGAGATGCATTTTATGGAGCTTTTAGAAGGAGGAGGAAGGAAGTGAGAGGCTAATGTTTATCATGAACAATAACCTTCACTGTCGGCTGTAATGGGAGAATGGGAGCACGTTAGAAGTGCACAGCAAGGCACTAACGGATTCCCAACGCTGCATCAGTCTCAGAGGCAGCCCAGCACTTCTGACCATCCCAGAAATGGAAATGTGGCACAATCATGCATTTGATTTTCTGTTTATTGCAGATTGCACACATCTGCATAGATTCAAAACTTAAAAAGGCAAAAAGCTCCAATTTAAATCAGACATAATTGCATAAGAAGGGTTAGAGCTGTTGAAAGGAGTAAAAAAAAAACCATATTTTGTTACATACAGATCTTATTAGTTCCTGGTTTTGTTTTTTATTTTACCATTATGTATAATAACTGGAGGGAGCAAAGTCAAGGAAGACACCAGGGGAAAGGGTTAGGATAGTTTTTCATAAACTTCATACAGCTGAGCCCCCATTTCAGGAAAATGAAGCAACTTGTGCCCCCACACCAGGTATTATTAAATGCCTACCTATCTTTATTTACACATCTGTGCTCACACCCCTTCATCCTCCCTAAAGAAGAAGCACCTCACATGATGGGAAATGCTGGGTTAGTAGAAGCTCTTATATTAAATCTGTGTGTAACTTAAAGCATTAATTATATATATATTCTCCACGGTGCTCCACCAACTCACCACAAGACAACCTACTGTTGTCACTGGCACAGTCCTGCACTTGATAGGTACTCATGTGTGTGTGTGTGTGTGTATGTGTATGTATACATATACATATATATATATATATAATCCACAGTGTATCAATTAAGCCGCAGAGGGACTGTGCTCGTGACAACAGTACATTGTCTTGTGATAAGTTATTTGTATGCAGTGGAGAGGACAGCATCAGAGACCTTGTAAGACTGTGCTGAGCATCTGCTCCCTTTGGAAGCCACATATATTACAAGATATCAGTTCAGAATTCTCTAAAAGAACAAAAGATTTAAATCTTGCCCAGACTCCTCATTTTAAATCCCGTGTTGCAGAAATGGGATAGGGAAGGAATAAGATTTCAATTAAATGACCAATTTTGCTTGGTAGAAATGATAAACTAGCCCAAGGCATTATATACAAGTCACCCACTAACAATAATCATTTCTAAAGCTTTTATACTACCAACAATCTTAGTAATTTATGTTTTTGCATGTTGCCATGACTGTTTAATCATTTCCTCCTAAGCTTTATGATGTATTTGCACAAACAACACCCACACCCTCTAAG
>NW_020664522.1:751284-790027 GCF_002925995.2 Terrapene triunguis | reverse complement strand
GGATTCTATTCTGGCTATGCTACTGACTCAGTCATTGTGGCCCTTTGGACAAGTCTCTTAACATCTTTGTGCCTCTATTTCCCCATCTATAAAATGAGTATAACAACTATCCATGAGGCCTGATCAATGTTTGCAAAACACTTTGACATCCTCAGATTAAAAGCACTATAGAAGTACAAGGTGTTGTTATTCACACATGAAAAACAAAAGCAAAACAATTCCAGTTTAATGCATCTTTTTAAAGACAGACTATGCTAATTAACGGGGGGGAATTACAAGAACATTGCAATTACCCAAAAGCAACCTTGAAACAGCCAGGAAATTCAGAATTAAGGTTAAATTTAAGGAAAACCCAAACATTTATAAATATGGAAGTGCACTGTTAACACACCCAAATGAAAACACACTTAACACCACGCCTTTTAACAACACTAGAGCCCAATATTTCCTAGTTTGTTCCCATCAGACCTACTTTGTAAAATGGGTTATTTTTGGATCAAGGACTTCTTCTAAGGGCTTTAAGAAGTCTTCAACAACTAGTTTGACTTCTTAAACTTGAAATAGGCACTGTACTGGTTAGATAACCAGAACATCAGCCTCCTCACATTCTCTCTTTTCATTAAATCTCTAAGAAAGTTTACAGAGTACAACTGAAAACTTTTTTATATTAAAAAAGCACTCATGTACTTGTACAACTTGAGCACAGAATATTGGAAAGATGCAATCCAAAGCATTGTTTTCATACCTGCTTGTCCCTGGTACTGAGTGTGATGTTTCACTACCACACTAACCTTTGTTCCCTTTGTGTAAGTGCCCTTAACTTAATGATCTTAGTGTAGGAAGTTTGTCCAAGTAGATACACTGGCTGGGTTTAATAACACTTGTATAATTGATGGCATGTGGAATCTTAATGAAGTCTAAGGAATGTTTCCTTGATACTTGTGTAATCATAGAATCATAGAATATCAGGGTTGGAAGGGACCTCAGGAGGTCATCTAGTCCAACCCCCTGCTCAAAGCAGGACCAATTCCCAACTAAATCATCCCAGCCAGGGCTTTGTCAAGCCGGGCCTTAAAAACCTCCAAGGAAGGAGACTCCACCACCTCCCTAGGTAAAGCATTCCAGTGCTTCACCACCCTCCTAGTGAAATAGTGTTTCCTAATATCCAACCTAGACCTCCCCCACTGCAACTTGAGACCATTGCTCCTTGTTCTGTCATCTGCCACCACTGAGAATAGCCGAGCTCCATCCTCTTTGGAACCCCCCCTCAGGTAGTTGAAAGCAGCTATCAAATCCCCCCTCATTCTTCTCTTCTGGAGACTAAACAATCCCAGTTCCCTCAGCCTCTCCTCATAAGTCATGTGCTCCAGACCCCTAATCATTTTTGTTGCCCTCCGCTGGACTCTTTCCAATATTTCCACATCCTTCTTGTAGTGTGGGGCCCAAAACTGGACACAGTACTCCAGATGAGGCCTCACCAATGTCGAATAAAGGGGAACGATCACGTTCCTCGATCTGCTGGCAATGCCCCTACTTATACAGCCCAAAATGCCATTAGCCTTCTTGGCAACAAGAGCACACTGTTGACTCAAAATCAGGAATTTGTTAAGCATATTTTTCTGTGGACTCCGCATAACCATAGAGAAGTCCAGAGTTCCGCAACCGTTATCGGATGAAGGGCAAAGTATTCCAGTCTTTGTGGTCACTGATGAAATTATGCTGTTTATTATGGATGGATAAGGTTGACACAGTGTTTCTGAGTTCTCTCAGGACATTGCTACGGGGACACTGTTACGTTTGTTTGGTGCCTTTATTCTGCATTTCCATCACTTAAAATATTTAACGCATTCAATGAAGTTATGGGGCAGCAAATTAAAAATCAATAGACAGAAAGACTTCTTAAGGCAGCATATAGTCAGTATGTGGAATATACTGCTGTTGGAATTCCTCCTGACAGATGCAGGGCATGGATTTTAAATGGGGCTGGATAATTTTCATGGCCCCTAATAGTGTATCTCACTATGTAACTGAAGATAACATAGGTAAATAAAAGTCATATTTTGGGGTGTAAACTGCCAGCTTCAGAAGCCAGAAAAGAATCTTCCCACCCACACCACCACAGACAATACTGTACAAGTGGTTAGATACATTACTGAAAGGGACTTGGGGTCACCTTGCTTTGAAGGGTCAGGTACTAATCACTGTTAGAGGCTGTATATGCTCATATACTGCATGAACCAATGGTCTAATTCAGTGAGGACAAATTCTATGTTCCCCTAACATCACGTTTCCTGTTATATTCCTGACACACAGACTATGAAGAGTGGAACACATTCATCATGTTCTCCAAGACATTACAAGAGAGAAGGAGAGCACAAAATTTGGTCTGCTGTATGGTATTGGTGACCTTGGACATCTTTGAAGTAAAATAACTATCTACAGAGAGCATGCACTTCTGGCCTAACAGAGTCCTTGAGACACATCTGTAACTACTGATGCTCACATTTTGAGGAGAGAGACCAGACTAGTCAAGGGGGGAGTTCTTTGCAGATATTTCATTCCAGATTAAGGCTCTTTTTTGTTCTCACTTGAAGACCAGTGTCCAGACAACAGTGGAAATCAGTTTCAGTCTGGCAGTACTGCACAGCAGTCAGATAAAGGAGGCTTCATCCCAGCTATTTACACAGTCTGAAAGACTTTTACTAAATTTTTATTCACCATCCCTCACCCATGATATAGCCACCACCTAGTTTAAGAATGGATATCGAGGGTGGCATTTTCAGAAGTGCCTAAGTAATTTCACAGATGTCCCCAAATCCCACCCCACATTATTAGAATAGGAGTGACTATTATAATGCCTGTGGCTAAGCTTCTCAGCAAGCCTAAGATGAACTAGAGGTTACCAGAAACTTAAGCAAGCTCTGTTGGAACTTGCTGCTCTTGTGCCTTCCCTCCCATCAACCTGACTCTGGGTGCTCATTTAACATTATACATTGAACCTGCATTCCACCTGTAGAGAAAGTAGACAAGAATGTCCCCAGTGTCTCAGCACCCTGTTGAGAGCCACTGTCTGGTGTGCTGGTTTCAAAAACACTAAACTGTTGGCTTACCAGAAAAGAAATGTATCCCTATGTTACCCCCAAAAGCATAAAGATCACAAAAAGAGTAGGGATGGGATTTAGAGAACAACTTTGATAAGAACTGGTCTCTAACAAGGTGGCTGTCATGTTGGCATTTCAAGTGGGTGGGGCTTGACTAGTGGATGGCGTTTACAGGACTACCATTACTGGAGCTAGTTGGGACTCCTGTCAGAATGATTTTCTGATGGGAAATGCAGTTTCTTTCAATTTTCTGTCAGAGAAACCAAAATGAACTATTCCATTTTGGATCAGTTGGATCCTTATATTTTGGGTTTTGGAAATAACTCGAAATATTTCATTTTCCTATCAGTGTGTTGCCTTGTGGGAGCTGTAGTTCACAGCACATGGGCTTGTCTACACAGTGTGTTAGTATGCACTAGAGGGGTTTAAATCCTAGTTCACAATAGCATTTGCACACTAACTGGCCTGTTTGGACCCTGCTCGCATGCATTAAAGTTCCCAAGTGCATATTAATAAAATCCCGTTTCAAACAGCACTTCATTAATGTGCACCAGGGAATGTTTAATGTGTACCAGCAAGGTCCAAATGGGCCTGCTAGTATGCAATGCCCTAGTGTGCACTGGAATTTACATCCTTCTAGTGCGGAGTAATGCATGTCGACAAGCCCCTATTCTCGCCTATTGGCTGGGTACCTGGAGAGCTATGTTTCCCATAATGCAATGCAGATTTTCCTCTGACCAATTTGCATGGCACATCAAGGGAGTCGCATCTTTGTGCGCATTATGGGAGATGGCCGGGGAGCCTGGCCCATAGGGGAGACTGGAAGCATCAGGCTCCCGAACTACAGCTCTCACGTGTCCACCATGGGAAAATTCAGTTTAATACTAAACTGACTTGAACCTAAGTGTTTTGAGACACTTCAATAAACAAAAATGAAACTTCAGTTTTGGGAATGTCAAAATCTTTTGTTTCATTCAAAAACGTCACATTTCGACATTTCCAAATTGTAGTTTTTCAGAATTTCTCTTCTGTGAAAAATTTTAAAATGTTAACTTTTCAATCACAATTTGGGACAAAACCAAATAGTCATGGAGTTGAAGGGCAGAAGGGACCCCCAGATCATCAAATGTTGAACAGCTGGAACTTCTGGCAAGATGGAAATTCCAAATTTCACTCAGATCTAACTACTACTTTTTCCTTTTGCCCATTTTAGCCCCTGGGCATAGTGAACCTGGAGGCAGAGGAGCATGGGCATGATTATCTGTTTATTTCAATTTTATTTAGAAAATTGAGTGAAATTTTTCAAACTTGGGTGCCTCAAGCTAAGCTTCTAAATCCATTATTTAGCCACCTAAATAAAAGTGGCTAGCTTTTTAGAGATGTTGAGCCCAGTGGAAGATCAGAAACTGTGCAAAAAAATCAGGCTACTTTTAGTCAGATGCCTAAAAACTGATCTAGGTGCCCAACTCTAGTCACCTAAATTTGAAAATGTTGACCTCGTGTGCTGCAGAAGAAAGAAATGTCTTCAGTTTCTAAATGAAAGTGCTATGTAGTCTAATCTTTTTCGCTCCGATTGTATTATGAACTGTGTATGCACCACCATGCAATGAGACATGAAATCATTTTCCATCCTGTGACACACAGGAAAATAGTCCTTACCCTTTTGCCCTATGTATGTATGTTAATTCAATCACGTGCCCAATGACGTGGGCTGAGTAAATCTCAGTGACAGGCAATCAAGCAGGAATGGATGGCTATAGAGAGGGCAGTGGCTGCAGAGGAGTTGTGGAATGTATGAAAAGCTCTGACTGTTCCTAATGAAACATTTAGATGCTGATTTCAGGGAGGAGAAGTGACATTACATGTTTCTTACAGGTGAGTAAGGAGAGATGCCAGCTCCCTGAGCCAGTAACTAATCTTTTCCACACTTCACACTACTAATAGCACAAGCCTCTTCAGTGTGAAATAAAAGTTCCCAGCAGAAAGGCTGAAACAGTCAGATTCTATTATTTCCAGAGACAACCTATGATTTTTTCTTTTAAGCAAAGACTGGAGAGCTCTACTGGACCATAGTTTTCATGTTGCTCCTCCCAAACACCAGGTTAACTGTTCTCTCTTGGCCTCTATTAGATCTGCAGGCATTCTAGAGGTGACACGATCAATGTCAGATTAACTAAAAAGGCAAATGTTATCATCCTCTTCTTCCTGGGCTGAAGTGCTAAAACCTTGGGCTATATGGTAGTCCAGTGCTTCTCAAAACTTTTTACTATCGTTTGCCCACACTGTTATCACAGCAAGTGAGCTCAGGATCCCACTTTCCTGTGCACTGGAGACAATGTCCTACAGAGCAGCTGTTGATGAGGAAGGAGAATTCTAAAGTGCAAGTAGCTATACCAGCCCAGAGTTACCCTGGCTTGCTCCATTAAGATGGAGGATCTTGTTACTGGGTGCACAGAGAGATTATCCAGGCTGGAGACACGACCCAGACTGAAACTGGAGAGTGACCTGCCAATCTCCCTTTGGCTCAAGGGAAAACACACATGGAAGGGGTGGACAAGGGCTCAAGGGGAACCTGTATCTCCCCAGCCTGTCCCCTCACTCTTCCTCTCGTCTCCTTGCCAGCAACACCCTGAGGCAGGCAGTGACCACCATCCCCCTGGCACTTATACAGTACACTTGTACTGGGTACCAGCTGGGGCAGCCTGGAGAGAGGAAGAGGAGAGACAGTCTCCCTGCCTCAGTGCTGACACCAAGCAGCCCCTACATGCTAGAAGGAGTCACTTCAGGGGAAACCCTGCTGGGATGGTTTAATGAGAGACCACAGTCAGAGTTGGCAGAGTCAGAATATCCTAGGCAGCCATTTGCATTTTCTTATTTTCCCAATTGTGAATAAAAACATTTAGGCCCTAGCCAGCCTCTGTCTAGGCTCCACCAGGGGGATTCAGCCCCACAATTTGACACAGCCAGCCTTAGTCCAATACCAAGCACCACCACAGGGACTCTGTTTAACTAGTTTCCATGCATAGATCACCTATGTGAGGTAGGTGCACAATGGCTCACTTCCCTCCCCCCAAAGAACTGCTACCCACAGGGGCTTAGGAGGTGTTGTGACATTCTTAATCTCTCTCAGCATTACTGGTTTGCAGCTATGTACAAGAGAAATGAAAAAGATGAGAGAGAAACATTGCCCTAGGCTGCCCAGGCCACAGGCAGTTACTCTGGGGATCACAAGGGCACTCCAGCCCCATCCACCTTTGCCTGGCTATGCTCCCTATATAGTGTAGGAGGAATCGTGGGGGGCGTCAGAGTTTGCATTGGCTTTGTGCCACCAGAGCAGGGGAAAGTGGCCAGGTTACACTAGTGAGTCAAATGCTGTATCCTTAGGACTATCCTCATGAGAATTCCCATGATTGAACATTTCCATGGTAACATACCAGAAAAGCTCCATTCTCCATACAGCCTGGTATCCTGTCTCTGGCTGTCACCAATGTGGGATTCTTCAGAGAAGGATGTAAAACCCTCGTTCGGCACTGAATTGTACAATACTAGCCTACAGAGGAACGTTCCACCAGATCCTAGTTTTTAATCAGCTTATGCCCTGAAGAATTTACACTGCTAAGATTTGCAGTTTTCGATAAATCTGCATCATCAGAGAGGGGATAAAGCCATTAATAGCTTGTCACACACACAGCAGCCTAGAGAAGACTCTTCTGGTTTTAGGGAAATTCCTTTCAGGATTTTAATAGCTATATGGAAGGTTCCCCTTTGCCAATTTCTGTTGATACGCTGTTCTCAGAAAACACCACAAGAAAGAACATTCTTTCAGAAATTTTCCATTTATTCCTTTTTGTAACCCAATTGTTTCATGTTGACCACATAAATCTTAAGGCAAAAACATCCACCACAAACTGATATCAGCCATAACAGGATTAGGGTATCAACAAATTGAAGCTAGAGGTCTTCAATTAGTAAGAGCAAAAGCATCAGGAGGTTCTTCACCATCTTTATAGAATGCCGACAGGAAATGGATGAATCAGACTACGGAAAGTAAGAGCCCTTCAACTTACAATCACCAGCTCAAACCCAACCCAGTCAATAGTAGTTGAAAGTCATTATCCCCGGAAGGTTATTTAGTGGTCTATGTGAAATGGGTTAGTGGTTTCAGTTCTTAAAGGATTAGTCTCCATATTATTTAATTGTAATGAAGTATCCTAGACTAATCTCTAATGCATGCATCATCAGGCACCAAATGCTAGAATTAAATGTTACAGAAAATTAGCACCTCTGTTTACAGTGTGGCTAGAGAAACAAAATTAAATGTCTAATCAGGTCACAGATTCATAGATTCCCAGGCCAGAGGGGATCGTTTTGATCGTCTAGTTTGACCTCCTGTGTAACGCAGGCCATAGAACTTCCTCAATATAATTCCTAAAGCAGATCTTTTAGAAAAACATCCAATCTTGATTTTAAAATGGTCAGTGATGGAGAATCCACCACAACCCTGGGTAAATTGTTCCAATAGATAAATTACCCTCACTATAAAAAATGTACATACCTTATTTCCAGACTGAATTTGTCTAGCTTCAACTTCCAGCCACTGAATTATGTTATATTTTTCTTTGCTAGATTGAAGGGCCCATTATTAAATATTTATTCCCCATATAGTTACTTATAAACTGTAATTAAGTCACCTCTTACGCTTTCCTTTGTGAAGAGAAGTAGATTGAGCTTTGAGTTTATAACTATAATATATGTTTTCTAATCCTTCTAATTCTTGTGGCTCTTCTCAGAACCTCTCCAATTTGTCAACATCCTTCCTGAATTGTGGGCACCAGAACGTGACACAGTATTCTAGCACCAGTCACACCAGTGCCAAATACAGAGATAAAATAACCTCTCTACTCCTACTCAAGATTCCCCTTTTTATGCATCCCACAATGACATTAGCTCTTTGGCCACAGAGTCAGATTGGGGGCTCGTGTTCAGCTGATTATCCACCATGACACCTACATCTTTTTCACAGTCACTGCTTCCCAGGAGAGAGTCGCCCCATCCTGTAAGTCTCACCTACATTCTTTGCTCTTAGACGTATATATTAACATTTAGACATATTAAAATACATTGTTTGCTTGTGTCCAGTTTAACAGAATCAGCAACCTGGCCCCTCCTCATTATTTATCTCTCCCCCAGTTTTTGTCATCTGCAAACTTTATCAGTGATGATTTTATGTTTTCTTCCAGGACATTGAAAACAATGTTAAATAGCATAGGTCCAAGAACCAATCCTTGCAGAGCCCCACTAGAAACATAGCTGTTCAACGGGAGTCTTCCTTTTGATTTTAATGGGCTTTACATCTGATCCTAAATGAGCACAGAAATTAAACCATCCTCACACCCCTAGAATAATGGTGACTCCAGAACAAGGCTGCCACACCTTGGTAGAGGATCACAGTGGAAGCCAGAACTGCGTCTGTCTATACGTATCTATTTCATTCAAAACATTAAATTCATTAAGTGCCAAATCCTGCCAACTGCTCAGTAGTCCCAGTGCACCTTGCATCATGCATAGGATCCACAGAGAAGTCCAGCAATCTGTGTGCTGGGGTAAAGAAAGGAGAGGGAAGAATAGTTTCATGTATGCCAGCGAGAGTCTCAAGAGGAATGCAGTTAACAGGCAAAAGAAGGATAACTTTCAGAATCGAAGCAAATGAAATTAATGTTACATTTCACATCTTTCAAAGACCAAGGAAATAAGAAGAGTTTAATTCCACATATCACAGCACTCAGATGTTTTATGTTTCTCAACTCCAGCCAATAAATTCCAACAATAGCTTAAAAAGCACCAAGGAAGGCATTCAAAAGGAACGTAGGGCAGGAAATAAGAAACACAAAGTTAAATATGATTGTAGTAAGAGACTGAACTGGGAACTTTTTTTTAAGCTTTGGTTCATCCAAATGTATTACAAGTAAAGGGGGTAAAACAGCCAAAACTTCTATGCCTCATTCAGACTATAAGTACACAATAAAGCTACTGAGGAATGTGATTTGAATGAGTACTTTATAATAAAGCTTATGTGATGTAGATGTGGTTTAGCTGAATGAGGGGATAAAAGTTAATGGAAACGCTCCCATTAACTTCAATGCGCTGTGGATCAGGAGATCCTTATGAAAAAGTAGAAGGCTATAAACCAACAAACATGTTGAACTGGATGGATATTTCTCCTCCTTACAATTTCCTATGCTTCCCTAATTATGTTATTAATATGCAGTACATTGTGGAAAACTTGTTTCCTGCCAAAACAAATATTCATATTAGGACGACAGAGCCACTGCACAGTCCAGCTACAGCAAAACTATATGGACAATAAAACAAGAAAGAAAACCCACAAAGGCTGACCTCTTTTAGAAATTCTTATTTGGTGGCTTCTTGCAGTGTGGGCCTTTGTTTTTCCTTTGTATTGAATGTTCTTTCTTTAAGGGTGTTTCCCTGGATTCCCTGAAACCACTGTTCCCTCAAAGACACAGAGGGAAATTATTCTGACTAGTTGTGCACTCCTGGCAACTGGCTGTAGAATACTTTCTTCTGAAAACAATCAATAGCATTAGAACAAAGCTTCAAAATGCAGTTGATTATCATGAACAGTCACAGCACTTGGCGTCTTTGATAATGTTCTTTGATGCTATAAATAGTCACACCAGTTGGTGCCAAGAATCTGAGGCTACATACAAAGGCATTAATTTTCCTGATTTGAAGCCTATTAAAAATCTGGGTCTCATACATATATATACACACAGGATGTTTACTATCACCACCTGATGTATTCTAAACTTCATGTTTATTGAGCTTGACAAAGATGACCCTTGATTTGCTAATTCCAGCAGTGTTTTCTGCATTATTAGCAACAACATACAAACCATGTAAAGCACAGGATTAAGGAATAGCCAGCAAGGATTTGTCAAGAACAAATCATGCCAAACAAAGCTACTTTCCTTCTTTGACAGGATTACCAGCCTAGTGGATAGGATGGAAGCAGTAGATGTGATATATCTTGATTTTAGTAAGGCTTTTGACACAGTCCCACATGATTTTCTCTTCAGCAAACTAGGGAAATGAGGTCTAGATTAATTTACTATAAAGTGGATGCACAATTGATTGAAAGATCATACTCTAAGAGTAGTTATCAATAGTTCCCTGTCAAACTGAGAGGGTATATCTAGCAGGGTCTTGCAAGGATCGGTCCTGGGTCCGGTGCTATTCATTTTTTTCATTAATGACTTGGTCTGAAATCAACAAGATGAAATTCATTAAAGACAAGTGCAAACTACTTCACATAGAAAGGAAAAAACAAATGCACAACTACAAATGCACTGTGATGCAGTTGCGTAAAAGACTAGTATAATTCTGGCATCTACTAATAGGAGTGTTGTGTGTAAGACACAGGAGGAAATTGGTGCACTCTACGTGGCACTGGCGTGGCCTCAAATGGAGTATTGCATACAGTTCTGGATGCCACATTTTAGGAAAGATGTGGACAAATTAGAGAGAGTCCAGAGGAGAGCAACAAAAATGACAAAAAGATTTAAAAAACCTGACCTATGAGGAAAGGTTAAAAAAATCTGGGCATGTTTAGTCTTGAGAAAAGAAGACTGAGGGGGCACCTGATAACGGTCATCAAATGTGTTAAGGTCTGTTATAAGGAGGACTGTGATCAATTGTTCTGCACATCCATTGAAGGTCAGACAAGAAGTAACGTGTTTAATCTGCAGCAAGGGGGATTTAGGTTACATACTAGGAAAAAACCTACTATAAGAGTAGTTAAACTCTGTAATAGGTCTCCAAGAGAGGCTGAGGAATCCGCAACATTGGCGGTTTTAAAGAACAGGTTGGATGCGCACTGTCAGGGATGATCTAGATTTACTTGGTCCTGCCTCAGCACAAGGGGCTTGGCCTGATGACTTCTTGAGGCCTCATCCACCCTTATGATTTTATGGTACCTCTAGAAGCTTTGCGTCATGGGCTTCGGGTTTAGCACAGGATGGACAGGGGGACATTCAAATTTCTTTCCATTTTATACTAATATAGTCTGATCAAAGTTCATTGTTGTTATATTAAAATGAGCTACCATTTGTTGGAGGATCCTGTTAAGAATTGAAACAAGAAGAGCAACAGGAACAGCAAAAATGTAGCCATTGGATTAGCTGCTCAGTAATTTAATAGTTACCTTCAACCATTACAGAATGAAGTGCTTGTCTTGAAAATTACATTACATTACAGAGCACCAAATGTCAGCTACCTGCTACTTTGTCCTCGCTGTTATGCAGTACTGTACTTCTGAAACAAGTTATCGACAAAAATTTGCTTCACCTCCCAAAATGCACGAGGTGGTCACAGGAAGATTCTCTGGAAACATATCATAGAAAGAAGTGGCCAAAAGTATAAAAAACTATTTGGTGAAAAACATTAACAGTTGAAACTTGCTTTCACTTCAAAGTGTTCAAAATGGATCCTTTCCCCCAAAAATGTCTCATTTTTACAATAATAATAATAATAATACCCAACTCTTAGAGTACTTTTCATCAAACCGATGTAAATGCTTCACAAAGGAGGTATCATTATCACCATTTTAGAGAAGGGGAAACTGAGGCAGAGAGGTGCAATGACTTCCTCAAGGTCACCTACCAGGCCAGTGGCAAAGCCAGGAAAATAATCGAGTCTCCAGAGTCCCAGTCCAGTGTTCTATCCTCTAGGCTACATTGCCCCCCTTTCAAATTATTTTCTTTAATATTGAAAACATCAAAAATGTTATGAGAAATTTCCATTTGCCAAAACTAGTTTAAGTACAAAAAATTGAGAACTCTTGACAAGACTTTCAGCAATGTTTTTGATAAAAACAAAATTGATAAAAAGGTACTTAATTTTTTTAATGGAAAATGAAAAAAGTTGTGTGACAAAGTTCCTCCTCTATCTTGGCAGGTCCTGCGCTTATTGGCGGATTTTCTTGCCTCAGAGATTCACCATGTGGGTTGGGGAACAGCCCAGAGACCTTTCCCTCTGGAAGAACCCATAGTCCAGGTCAATTGGGAGGTTTGGGGGGAACCCGGGCCCGCCCTCTACTCCGGGTTCCAGCCCAGGGCCCTGTGGATTGCAGCTGTCTATAGTGCCTCCTGTAACAGCTGCATGACAGCTACAACTCCCTGGGCTACTTCCCCATGGCCTCCTCCAAACACCTTCCTTATTCTCACCACAGGACATTCCTCCTGGTGTCTGATAACGCTTGTGCTCCTCAGTCCTCCAGCAGCACACACTCAGCTCCTTGCGCCTCTTGCTCCCAGCTCCTCACACTCCCACCACAAACTGAAGTGAGCTCCTTTTTAAAACCCAGGTGCCCTGATTAGCCTGCCTTAATTGATTCTAGAATCTTCTTCTTAATCGGCTCCAGGTGTCCTAATTAGCCTGCCTGCCTTAACTGGTTCTAGCAGGTTCCTGATTACTCTAGTGCAGCCCCTGCTCTGGTCACTCAGGGAACAGAAAACTACTCATCCAGTGACCAGTATATTTGCCCTCTACCAGACTCCTGTACCCCACTGGTCTGGGTCTGTCACAGTTGGTAAAAAAATTGTTTTAGGAAAAAGGCCAATTTTGACAAAAATCTTTTTGTCTGAAATCCTTCTACCAGTGCTACTCATGGATTAGTCAAAATAACACTTCTGAGGTGAAATCCTGGGCCCACTGTAGTCAATGGCCAGATTCCTATTAACTCAGTGGGGGACAGGATTTCACCCCCAGACTGTAGCACTGGCATTTGTTTTAGGAATGTGATAGAATGACGGTCCTGGAGCCTGAAGTCTCTGTTCACAGGACAGGTACAACACAGGCAGCTAAGTATCAGCAGTGAAAGTTTTCCCATTCTGCCCTGCCAATGTGCTTCAACCCTGACCTGGATGTAAGGGTAGATCATTCTTCACATCCATTCGATTCATGGTGTCTTTGCTGAGATTGACAGCCACCTACCCGTCAGTATGATCTTGGTGGATGTAATGCCCTGCACCTTTAAATGGTTTGGTCAGTCTGCATTCAATTGCAGAACCTCACTTTGGTTTCTGTTTTGCTGCCAGAACAATAAATCTACCACAGCAGAGAGCTGTGTTTCTATCAGCTCCACCTGTATCTACCTCCTTCTCTGTTGAGTCCAAATATAACACTGGCAATGAGGACCTTCCATCCCATGAGTGTCCAGTGCTCCCACTGCTGAATGCAGAAAATGAGAAAGTAAGTGTTATACATACAAGAAAAGTTCATCTAGAGACACAAAGTGGCAGACTGCTGCTTTTTGCTGCTGGGACTGCATGAGCCAGCCAGCATGAGCAAAGGAGTAGGCAATTTTTTTTTTTTTTTGATATGAAGATATATCTATCTCATAGAATTGGATGGGACCCCGAAAGGTCATCGAGTCCAGCCCCCTGCCTTCACTAGCAGGACCAAGTACTGATTTTGCCCCAGATCTCTAAGTGGCCCCTCAAGGATTGAACTCACAACCTTGGGTTTAGCAGGCCAATGCTCAAACCACTGAAGGAAACGGTATAACAAGTTATCATGCTGGATCATAAGATTCCCCGGTTGACACAATTTGTGTCATGTCAACGTGAATTATCTGTGAATCAAGGTTACATTTCATGGGGAATGCGATCATTCTGAAATCAGTTCAAAGTCTGCTTATAAAAGCTCTTCATAAAGGTCATTCTGGCATTGTATAGATGAAGGATATAGTCCAGAGTCATGTCTGGTGACTGGGGATAGACAAAAGATGTTGAGAGAAAGGCGAAGTACTGTATTATATGTCAACAAATTCAGCATGATTTTGGCCCTGCTCATCTACACCCTTGGTCGTGGACTCAGACTCCTTGGACACATATACACGTGGACTTTGCCAAGTGATTAGAAGTTTGTACATTTCTGGCCATAATCAACGCCCATTCAAAACGGCCAGCAGTTTTCAGAATAACTTTTACTACAGCTACCAGGACCACTGGACATCTTCACACCTTCTTTAACCAATCTGGTCTACCATTACAGTTGGTAAGAGACAATGGACCTCAGTTCTGTTCTGAAGAAAGTCAGAAGTTCCTAGCTTCAAATGGAATTCAGCACATATGTTCTGCTCTATACCATCCTTTCTTGTTTGGAACACACCACATGCTATTACCCAGAAGTCATCTGCAACTCTTTTTTTGAAGAGCTCTTTGCATACCTGTTGGGACCTGCTATGTCCCGATGTTGCCTCACATGTAGCCAAATCCTAAGCTAAGCAAATTGATCGACAACGTGAGATCTGTCATCATTCTTTTCAAGTAGGAGACTTAGCATGGACTTGCAACTCTGGTTGTGGAGTGAAATGGGTACCAAAATGCAAGGGACCTGTTTCATTCATGGTTAAAGTATCTGGCAGTACTTTATAGAAACACCACATGGATCAGTTGCAGCCTTGACAAGTACAAGAGTCCAGGGATGTTCCAGTAGGACTTTGTTCCTCTGCTAGAACCTCTTTCCGTTACAACTCCTAATTTTGACCACTTGGAAGAAACTTTGGTACCACATCCAATTGATTCCATACTAGATCCAGTTGATGCCTTACCAATGACTGCTCTTATCACTCAGCCCCACGGCCATATCATCATCACCACATTATCCTAAGACAGTGCAAAAACCAGTGGTATACCTGAACTTATACATTGTTTAGCTAAGTGAGTTGCTATTCCAAACCAGAATAATCCCTGGCAGTTTAAGAGTCTGCAGTAGTTCACCTGTGACTTTTAATTAGGTTACACAGTGTTTTATGATGGCCATGTAGACAATAATGTATATATATTTGGAAAATATTTTAAAGTAGTGTGGAGGACCGCAATGTCCTGAGCTTTAAATGGTTTGGTCATTCTGCGCTCAGTCACAGAGCCTCACTTTGATTTTGGTTTCTGTTTTGCTGTTGGAACAATAAAGCTACCACAGCAGACGGCTGTGTTTCTGTCAGCTCCACCTGTGTCTATCTTCGGCTCTGCTAGGTCCAAATAGAACAATGGTGATTTTTGCAGTATTCACATTTGTCCGATAAGATCTGGACTGAGACCACTATCTCATTTTGTAAAGGCCACTGAACAGCCATCTTATGGTAACAACTTTTGATCTCTAATGAACTGGGCTGGATTTGAAATGAAAACTGATGAAGGACTCCAAACCTCTATCACCTGAACCACTCAATATCCTGTCATTTTAGATTTATAGAGCTAGATACTCATTAACTTGGTCCAGGGAAGGCTCACTCCAGTATGTGGGGAATTCTCCAATGGCATTGAGCCAATGTAGAAGCTCATACATCACACAGACTCTCTGTTGTCAATGTAACAGGGAAAAGGCAGCATGGTCTTCTTATTCATCCGTCATGCCAATCTAGGGCTACATTTTCAGACCCTTGCAGCTGTTACTGTCAGGCATTAGAGTATCCCTCAGGCAGGGGGAATGGCCACACATAGAGCAGCATCAGGATCTGAGTGCTGCAAGGAGGAGATGCAAGACACTCTTGAATACCACTCTGATTTGCACACTTCACCTTTTGGGTGCGTTGGACAACCAATACTCTTAGATCATTGCCACATGTCTCAAACCGTTACTTTTTATATAAGACTTATTTCTTCTATTAAATCCAGGAAGTCCTAGAGATTTTCATTTCCCCCCTAATTTTACTATCTCTTCCTATGCTTAAACTGCATGTGTTGTAGCAAAATTCTCTGTTAAAAAAAGCATGGAACATGGCTTACTTCAGAATAAGCTAAGCACTGCTTTTTCAGGCACTTGTTTGGGGAACAGTTGCCAGTTCTTATTCCTCAAAAAAAAAAAAAAAAAAAAAAATTCCATGGGCTAATCACACAACTCCAAGTGTCAACTGGCATGGAGGACAGGAGCCCAACTTGTGACCACAACTTGGATCTTGTAAATGGCAGCATGTTGCCACTACATCCAAGGGACTGGTCCACCCTTTTCAGTTCTAAGCATCTGGCTTAGAAGAACAATCCCAAGTGTTGATGCTAAACTACCTAAATCATAAGATGATTCAATACACCATTTGTTATTGCCAAATAGAGGAATTATTGCTACCCAAACCCAGGGGATTTGGAACAATTTTTATAGTGAGAGTGCTGAAAGCCCCTGAACAAAACTGTAAACCCTGTATATGATGGAAACCATGTGTTTGGTTATTATTACTACTTTAAGCCGGGAGTGCTGCCGCACCCCCAGCACCCCTGCCCAAAACAACTCCAAAACCACTTTAAAAAAGAAAAACATAGCAATCATATTCCATACAACTCTGGCTTTTCCATTCAAAGTCTGATCCAAAGCCCACTGACTTCAGTGAGTTCTTCCATTGACTTGAACGAGCTTTGGGTCAGACCCTCAAGCCCCATAACATAATAGGGTGCGTTCCTGAACACTCTAAAAGCTCTTTGCTTCCTACCTTTCCTCCCTCCTTTCACCCCCACAGGATCATGCTTAATATTTATGTCCATAATTACTCTGACTCAAACAGTGGCAAGCTGTGAAGGCCACAGAAAAGGCTATTCCATCTTCTATTTTAATAATCCTTGTAAATAAACCTGACTTAATTTAGAATAACTGCAGAATTACAGGATTTTCAGTCCAGTATGAAATTCCCTAGTGGCTTGTTTCTTTCACCAATGATTTATTTTCCTTTTTTTTTTTTTTAATGTCAATGCACATGTATTATACCTGCTGCTGCTGCTTTATACTAGAAGAAAATAAAGGTAGGGGAATTGTTCAACTTTTCTTCTAATTCAATAGAAATTAGGGCTGAATGAAATGTAAAGCAACATCAGTGAATTTGCAATTGTGGTGAAAATTATGTTGGTTTCCTCCCAACACTATACTTTGAAAGAGACTTTCAACACAAAATGAGGGGACTTCACTCCCCTTGATGCTGCATGCAGCTAACCCAGGGATTGTTCCTGAAGTACCCAATGGAAAACAAAATGTAATAACAGGAAGGATAGTTGTGTGGTTAAGGGGCTAAACTAGGACTCAGGAGATTGCCGTTCAATTCCTAGCCCTGCCACAGGCATGTTACCTTGGACAAGTCACTTAATCACCGTGTTTAGCTCAGTATCTGTAAACTCTTCAAGGCAGGGACTGTCTCTTGCTATGTCTGTACAAACCCAGTGGGACCCCAATGTCAGTTCCCATGTGTATATTTACATTTGTGATTCACTGGTTATGGAATTTTGTATGGTTTCCTCCTAACCCATCCTCTAGAAAACATTTTAACAGTTAACATGACTGATTTAGATGCATTCCTACTATATATACAGTATTGGCTTTCAGTCATTAACAGGTGGCTTGCAAAGGACTTTGCTGATTTTCAATAAAAATCTTTGAAAGTAAATTTTCCACAAAATATTGAAAGTGGAAAATTTTAGGCTGAAAACCAGTGATGCACCATGTCTGCCCTCTTGCTAAGCCACTCCATATATCACAGGAGTGCCTAGACACAGGGCATTATGGGAGATGTAGTCTAGCTGGGGAACCTGGCCCATAGAGGAGAAGAGGGTAATGACACACCTGAACTACAACATCAATGAGGTACCACAGCAACATTTCCAAATTCAGATTTTTGAGTTTTTGGATTGATTTTGTTTTCGGGTGTTTGGTTTTTTTTTTAGCAAAACGTCTAATTTTTCCCCTGGAAAGGGGATACTTCCTGTGAAGAGCTTCATTTTGTCAAAACCCCAATTTTCTATCAAAAAAACTTTTGAAGGGAAATTTTCAACCAACCTTAATATCTATACTATAAATAGAATACATATATGTATAGAATAACATTTCTTTAATATATCCACATTTTCAGCCCTGGATATATTGGGTGCACCTGTTTTTTTCTAACAGAAACCCATATTTGTAAATGGGTTTCTTATAGATATGTGCTTAACTGCCCATTAGCTCATGCTGCAGATTTCCTGAGATTGAATAGATGCTTTATCTGTAGGCTCACCAGTTGTGCCCTATGCAAAGAATTTGCCCTATGCCCCATTCAATAAACTACTGATCACCATTTAACCTGGATTTATTTGCATTTTCTACAGAAAATTACCTGACAAGAGAAGCCATTTTGGCTATAAATAACTTTTAATTTAGTCTTTCATATTTCCTCCTATTTGAAATAACTCTGCAGCACAGCATTATATCTTATGTGTACCAGTCTGTTTTGTACTGCTGAAAGAAATGAAAAAATGCTAAATAGTCATCTTTAATACTCAATCACTGCTTTGGGGGGCAGCTCAGTTCAATTGCTTTTTTATTTTAACCACATCTGATCCTAGATAGCAAGAAATCAGAAAGAAAACACCTGAAAGTATTTGCAAGCCTGGCTTCATACACTCTCCATTAAATGGATAGTATCAAGTAGTTTAGACCCAAAATGTAGGTTTGGAATATAAGGCTCACATTCTCCCCTGTATTCATGCCACATCACTGGCACAAAGCAGTCTTAGCACCCATATAACCTCCCATAGGACTGGTAATGAGTGTAATTTAGAGCAGCTTTAACTTACTCTGGGGATCAGCCACATCTAACTTTAACTTACGCCAAGGAGTGGGGGAGCACAAAGGTGGCTAAAAGCCCCTTATCATACCCCTGAATTTTAACTTCTCATGTGCTCTAAGCTGAAGATGGGGTTCTATGCAAAATTTTATTCAATTTTATTTTATTAGTATGAATAGAAATATTAACTTTTTCCCAAGAAGATAGGATTATTAAAAAAGTAACCAGTCTCTTCCAGCACTGAAAATCCAAATTCAATAGCATTGTGTTAGTCAATGAGAACCATAAAGTGAAAATAACTACAGACCAAAAGTGATCCATTTGGTTTCATCATCCCAGGCTAAGCAAAATGCAGAAAATAAATAAAGTGAGCACAAATGGTGAAAATAAAAGTAGAACTTTTTAAACTTGCTGTTGTAATAACCTAAGATATTGCTAGTAATACAGGGGATGATTCTGGAATTTAAGTAAATTATTTTTATCTTCGCAATATCCATTTAAACCAGGGGTAGGCAACCTATGGCACTTGTGCCAAAGGCGGCACGCGAGCTGATTTTTCAGTGGCCAGGACCCAGGCAGTGTGAGTGCCACCAGTCCGGGGGACTCTGCATTTTAATTTAATTTTAAATGAAGCTTCTTAAACATTTTAAAAACCTTATTTACTTTACCTACAACAATAGTTTAGTTATATATTATAGACTTATAGAAAGAGACCGTCTAAAAACGTTAAAATGTATTACTGGCACGCGGAACCTTAAATCAGAGTGAATAAATGAAGACTTGGCACACCACTTCTGAAAGGTTGCCGACCCCTGATTTAAACCATAGAAATCCGGGATGAAACTTTAAAATATAGTTCCCAAAAACAAATATAATTATGAATAAATTCAAAACACAGCTATTGAATGCTAAATATTAATTATGTTAGAGTCCTGACTGCTGTGTAAACCCAAATTATTATGGTATATGGTTTGGCCTGATGCAACTTTGTAGTTACATTTCTCCTTTAGTTAAAAACAAATGCCCTGAAAGAAGTAAATGCAGAATTTATCTCAGATGGTTTAATATAAAGTACCATTACATAGTTCACTGAATCATAGTAAGAAAAGTTCTCCCTATAAATCAAGATCTTAGTGGATGGAACTTGAATACAATTAGGAGGATGAAAGAAAAAGACTTGATTTGAAGGACAGTAAGAGATAGGAAGGTTAACGGATTAGAAATTGATCCATGAAACTTTTCTGAGTCCAGACAGGCTCTGTACAAGCTGAATTCCATAAAAGTTCCATAAGCACACACAAAGCCACAGAAAACACATTTGTTGGGGTTTCCTACGGTCAAATGAGGACTGATTTTGACTGATTCAGGCAAAAGACAGCAGAAAGCATTTAGGGCAGGGGTCTCAAACACGCGGCCCGCGGAGCTCTTCCCTGCGGCCCGCCAAGCTCCCCGCGCCGCCGCCCCCCCCCCACAGTTACTTCCTGTCGCCGCCAAACTCCCCTCCCCCCCCGAGTTATTTTATGTGGCAGCTAAGCTCCCTGCTCCCCAATGTTTGGGGCTGGGTCTCTCCCCTGGCCCCACCTGCCGCCCCCACACACCTCCCCCGAGTGTCCCCCGGGCTCACTTGCTGCCCCCTCACTGCCCGGAGCCTGCAGCTCATGCTGGCTCCGCTCCGCTCTGCCAGCTTCCGGCATCACCTGCTGCCATAGGGTCCTAGTGCCCCCCTTCGCAAGGGCAGGCTGCCCTTCCCCTGCCCTTCTGCCCTAGTCCTGAGCCTCTACAATGCCCCGAGCCTCTCCAATACCCCAACCCCCTCATCCCCAGCCCCACAGCCCTCACCTCTGCACCCCCTCCTACCCCCAAACTCCATCCCAGAGCCTGCACCCCCCACCCCCTGCCCCAGCCCAGAGCCTGCACCCAGCACCCAAACTCCACCCCAGAGCCTGCACCCCAGACCCCCTCCCCCATCCAAACTCCCTCCCAGAGCCTTAAGCAGGTGGGGGCGAAGTTTGGGGGGGCAGGTTCTGGGCACCACCAAAATTTCTACAAACCTGCCACCCCTGGAAGAGGCAGAGCAGGGGTGGAGTGGTGGTGCAGCCCAGTGTAGTGGGGGGGGGCTTTACTGAGTGTATCTATTTTATTAAAACCGCTTGGAGGAGGAGGTGGAGAAGAGACGGGGCAGGGGCGGGGCCTCATGGAAGGGGAGGAGTGGGGGCAGGGCCAAGGGCGGCGAAGGGGGGGGGTGTCAGTGATGCGGCCCTCAGGCCAATGCACTAGTCCTCATCTGGCCCTCATGGTCATTTGAGTTTGAGACCCCTGATTTAGGGTAATCCAAGAACAGGCAGAAACCACCACCACCCTAAAACTCAACATGAGAACACACCAAAGCTTGAGGTTTAAAAGTGTTTGACTAATGTTTCTCCTCATTGTTCATTGTCATGTGACAGACAAGTCCTGCAGCAGAGATGCTGAAATACCAAGTAGAAAGTTGGGTATGTGATTATGTGCCTGACCAGAAGTAGGGAGCATCAGAAGTGTCAAGAGAAGGTCTGGTCTCCAGCTAGAATGACCAGACAGCAAGTGTGAAAAGGACAGGGGGTGGGGGTTAATAGGAGCCTACATAAGAAAAAGACCCAAATATCGGGACTGTCCCTATAAAATCAGGACATCTGGTCCCCCTATCTCCAGCCTACTTTGCATATTTAGAACTCAGTCCTGCTCTGGCCCCATCCAGCAAAACACTTCAACATGTGTTTAACTTTAAACATGTGACTAGTCCTACTGGCTTCAACGGCGCTGCTGATGTATTTAACATTAAGCGGGTGCTTAAGTGCTTTGCTGAATCCAGGCCTACGTGCTTTGATGGATGGAGCCAGGGTGCTCGGCATCTTTTGGATTGATCCCTCAGAGAAGCCTGATTCTGATCTCACCACAATGCACACCAAGAGTAACCCACTGGATTCAGTGGGCTAAATCTCAGCTCCACCGAGCGAAACTCCCATTTACTTCAATGAAGCCAAAATTTAATCCAATGGCTGAAAAAAATCAGTGTAAGTGAGAATCCGGTGCTAAAAATTCAAGCTATTGTAAAATAGACAAGTGTCCAAACTGAAACTGAACTTGGAGGTTCACCCGTGACCAATTCTGGCAGATGATGAACCAGACATGGTTTGAAGACCAAAATGGCAACAAAAAAGTAGATATTGAAATCTCAGCTCTTTCTGAAAATTGTTCAACATTTTTCTAAAGCAAGAATGGAGGAGTTATGTTTGTTTATATTCTCAGTATGAAAAGATTATTGAACAAATGATCCACTCTAAGGCCCTGATTCAGCAAAGAACTTAAGCATGTGCTTAAGTCCTATTGAAATCAGTGGAATATAAGCACACGCGTAAATACTTTGCTAGACTGGTACCTAAATCAGTGTCCCTGTAGAAGTCTGATCAAGCTCTCCATTCAAGTTAGTAGCTGTCTTTCTACAGACCTTAATAGCAGCTGAATCAGGCAATAAGTAACATGAGACTGAATCTGAATCAGAAGATGGAGAGACACAAGAGACAATCTCCTGGAAAAATAGATGCCGAAAGCCAACTGCTTGGTAACAACATTCTCTTATCACCTAAAACTAAACAACAGCACTAATAATATACAGTATCAAGATATTAATTATCAAGTCTCAAGCTAGCCAACTAGGCTGGTGCGGTGCAATTTAAAGAAAACCACTAATGCAGAAGTGAAATTCGCTGCATTTGACATGAACAGAGCCAATGAAAAAAGTTGATTAGAACCAGGCAAAACTCCAGGTAATTAGCCTGCAACAGCTTGGCATTACCCAAGGAGGGTATGGATAATTGGGTTCAGCGTCCCTGCAGATCTGCTATGTTGTGCCAGCTTCTCAAACCCAACCCATTTTACAAGGGCTATTGACCCAATAATTTGCTTGTCAAAACTTGTTAGTCGAGGCAGGACAAAAGCAACGAGGCATGTTGTTAATCCAAGAGATTAATTTGTTTTAATGACTTTCAGGGATGCTAACTATTCTGCAGGAGATCAAAACCAGCTCTGGGCCAGTTTATTCTGAGCAGGAGAGCACATGGTAGGAGAGGAGATGCAGTGTGAGGATTATTATTTTGTTTGATTAGCAAGTGGCTAAAGCCAAAGATATCTGGGCATTAGAGACATACCACATGCACAAAGGAGTTTTCTGGTTTAATGAACGCAGCAAAAATTTACAAGAAAAAGGAAGAGAAAAGTGAAAAATAAGAAATAATATATATCTTGATCCAGCAAAACAACTGACCATGTGTGACTTCAATCATGTGAGTACTCCTGGGATGAGTCACCTGGTTAAAATTACACATACTTCATTCCTTTGCTGGATTGGGGCCATAGTGGAAAGATCTATTAATTAAATGTAACTGGGAAATTTTTGCAAAGAAATTCAAAAAATCCTAAAAATTTTAGTGCTGTTGACATTTTGCTACAAAAGTGAAAAGCACCCCATTTTTATAAAATAAATGAAAAAATATTTTTCCATTTGAAAATAAGCCTTTTTTAGACCCATTTTCTAGCCATAGAACATGAAATTGCAGTTGAAAACTGACTTTTTTGTGAAGTTAGGTCAATTTTTAAACAAAGGTAGATTTGCAATGAAATCAGGCAAAAATAACTTTCACCTTTTTTAAGGCTGTCAAACGATTTAAAAAACAGTTGTGATTAATTGCAGTTTTAATCACACTGTTAAACAATAATGGAATATAAGTTTAAATTTATTATAAATATTTTAGATATTTTTCTACATTTTCAAATGTACTGATTTCAATTACAACACAGAATACAAAGTTTACAGTGCTCACTTTATATTTTTTATTATGTTTTCACTGTAAAAAGATAAACAAAAGATAGAGCAATCTACAAGTTGAAGCATGAATGGTCATACGAATGTTTAGCATATCTGGCACGTAAATACCGTGTAATGCCCACTACAACAATGCCATGTGAACGCCTGTTCTCACTTTCAGGTGTCATCGTAAATAAGAAACTGACAGTATTATCTCCCATAAATGTAAACAAATTTGTTTGTCTTAGTGATTGGCTGAACAAGAAGTAGGACTGAGTGGACTTGTAGACGCTAAAGTTTTACATTGTTTTGTTTTTTGAGTGCAGTTATGTGAAAACAATAATTCTACATTTGTAAATTGCACTTTCACAATAAAGAGATTGCACTACAGTACTTGTATGAGCTGAATTGAAAAATGCTATTTCTTTTGTTTATATTTTTACAGTGCAGATATTTGTAATAAAAATAATATAAAGTGAGCACTGTAAACTTTGCAGTTTGTGTTGTAATTGAAATCAGTATATCTGAAAATGTAGAAAAACATCCAAAAATATTTATAATACATTTAAACTGGTATTCTATTATTGTTTAACTGTTCATGGATGGTTTTGTAAAAAGTGATGCTGGCAAATTAGTGCCAAACAATTCATTGTAAATACGTGGTAACTTATGTTACTATTACATGGCTGTGCACTTATCTTGATCAAGTCCATTCCTATCATACAGATAGCTGCCTCATGCTATCTGTATGACGACCATGGGTTGCCGTAGCCTGCATATCGCTGCGTGGTGCTTACAGGCCCAGTTTTTGAACTATGAATACATAAATGTGCAGCCAAGGGCAAAGCTGGTATCTGTGTATATGCAAGACTCAGTTTTGCTTGAGCAAACCCTTAGCCTGTACGCAAACAGAAATTGCACATGTAAAAGTGGAGCTTGCTTAGCCATTTGCTCCTCTGCCCTTGATACAGTTTCCCCAGCCCTATTTTTCAGCGCAAGCAGCAGCTGAGCTGGCCTGTAGCAAGGTCGAGACTCACCGGTGCAGCGCCTCCTGCTGGTCATCCTGGGAATTAGCTCTTTTCCAGCCATGGAGTGCCCTCTGCTGTCCAGTGGCTCACCTGCCTCAGGCCCCTCGTGTCCCTCCCGGACCCCGGTGCCCCTTTACCTCAGGGTTCTGCCCCCAGCAGTTCCCACACTCTGGGTCTTCCCTCCCAGGGAACCCCCAACCCTCTAAACCCACCTTGCCTCAGTGGCTACTGCCAGTCATCGCCTAGCCCTCTCTCACTGGGGCAAACTGCAGTCCGTAATGGCCACTCATCTTTGGCAAGGGGGTTGGACCAGCTGCCTCTACCTATTCCCGGGCTGCACCTCCCAGCCCCAGTGTCGGCCTTGATCAAGGCCTCAGCCAGGGGAGTTGCCAGGCTGGAGCTCCCCAGCTCCTCTTGCCCTTCCCCCAGCACTGCTCTGTCCAAGGTACCCTTTACACCTTGAGGCAACTAGGTCCATCTCTCTCCAAAGCTAGAGAGAGACTCTGACCCAGCTCCTCCTTTAGGCCTTCTTATACTCCCAGCCCAGCCCTGATTGGCTGCCTCAAACCGGCTCCTGATTGGCTCCCCAGGGCAGCCCTTTCCCAGGGCTGTTTTTAACCCCTTCCACACCAGAGTGATAGCCCCACTACATGGCCCAACAGCATCTTCAAAGGGCTCCTGGCTCTTGTATTCAGTTCCTCAGGGCAATAGTCCCCTGAGCCATCACTTGCTGCCACAAAGCTTGAGGGATGCTTAAAACAATCAGTTTTGGGTAAGAAGGGTTTCAGATGAAGGAGGAAATGGCCAGCAGGCTTTGAAATAGCTTCAGTCTGTGCTGTAGAAGAGAATGTGCGCTGGCTGTGCAGACCAGCTGGCTTTAAAATCTGGTTCTGATATGAAAGATGACACTGGAAAAATGGCAACGAGGGCATGCTTATGTGAATGATTTCCAGTTCAGAGACCAATTTACAAATGAGCTCAGATTCCAAGAGATGCTTTTCCCCCTCCAAACTGCCAGTCCTACAAACTCGAGCAAGGCGCTGAGAACCAAGCTGGTCTCCTTCCAGCTCTCATAACATCACTGATAAAAAATTCCTGATGGCCAAATTAGGCCCTCAGTGACACCTATATGGACCCACTGTCTCCAAATTATGCCCTGAATGAACCTTGTGCTACCACACTGGCTTTACTGGGTTTGCCAAGGTATATAACGGGTTGGAATTCCGTAACATTAAAGTCTGATGATGAGACACAATAAGGAACAGAATCCAGCTAGATGTAGTATTGCCAACCTCATGCACACAGAAACCGCGAGTCAGGCCCCACAAAATCATGAGATTGACCTTAAAATCATGATTAATATATGGTTCTTTTCATTTATCTTCTGGTTCTGAACCTTTAAGGTACAGTTGGCTCACATTTCTCTGCAACCATGAAGGCTAAAAATGTACGGTTTAAAAAAATGAAAGCTAAGATTTCAAGTAATGACACGACTCCAGCTAGGGCTTTAAGAATAAGAGCAAGACTCTGACTAAAACTACAAGAATTGGTAACTGTCTCACTGCTCCTTAACTATGGTGGCTTTTCAGGGCTAATAGGGCAAAAAGAAGTAAAATCTTCTATTTGTCCCTGAATTCAGTACCTCAGAGTCTGAATACATACAGGATCCAGATCTGAAGGCTAAGGTGGTGCCATTTGTACATAGCCACTTTTCAGAACAGAACCACTTTTCAAGAAGCCACAAGAGTCGGAGCACAGCCCTGTTATTACACCTAGCTGACAATCTCATTGCTGTGTGAGGCTGGGCAGGGAAAGCATACCTGAAATGTGAATTAACCTGGAGTTTCAGCTAACCAAATGGCAGTACCCTGGAACTTTAGAGAGCACTCTATGTCACACCTATGAAAGCCTCCCTTTCACCAACACACCCTGAGTCTGCATGTGAGAATGTTTAACTTTAGCAGAGAACAGGCACCAAGAAAAAAACAACATCAAACCAAATAGTCAAGGCCTTTTGTTTCCTTACCATTATCAGATTATCACCAGCCATGGCATTTGTCATAACTATAAAGGGAAGGGTAACAGCCCTCCTGTGTACAATACTATAAAATCCCTCCTGGCCAGAGACTCCAAAATCCTTTTACCTGTAAAGGGGTAAGAAGCTCAGGTAACCTGGCGGACACCTGACCCAAAGGACCAATAAGGGGACATGATACTTTCAAATCTTGGTGGGGGGAAGGCTTTTGTTTGTGCTCTTTGTTTTGGGGTAGTTCGCTTTTGGGACTAAGAGGGACCAGACATCAATCCAGGCTCTCCAAATCTTTCTGAACAAGTCTCTCATATTTCAAACTTGTAAGTAAACAGCCAGGCAAGGCGTGTTAGTTTTATCTTTGTTTTCTCAACTTGTAAATGTACTTTTTGCTAGGGTGTTTACCTCTGTTTACTGTAACTTTGAACCTAAGGCTAGAGGGGAGTCCTCTGGGCTCTTTAAGTTTGATTACCCTGTAAAGTTATTTCCCATCCTGATTTTACAGAGATGGTTTTTACCTTTTTCTTTAATTAAAAGCCTTCTTTTTAAGAACCTGATTGATTTTTCCTTGTTTTTAGATCCAAGGGGGTTGGATCTTGATCCACCAGGAGTTGGTGGGAGAAAGGAGGGGGGATGGTTAATTTCTCCTTGTTTTAAGATCCAAGGGGTTTGGATCTGTATTCACCAGGGAATTGGTGAAGAGTCTCTCAAGGCTACCCAGGGAAGGGAATTAGCACATTGGGAGTGGTGGCAGCGGATCAGATCTAAGCTGGTAGTTAAGCTTAGAAGTTTCATGCAGGCCCCCACATTTGTACCCTAAAGTTCAGAGTGGGGAAGCAGCCTTGACAGCATTAAATACCTTTTCTTCTCCACATGCACATGGCAGAAGCATGAACAAGATAATTCTAAATGTGAATCTCAGAAAAACTCATCACGTAAAAGTTAAGGATAAGAGGGAAACCCTAGAAAAAAAATTTTTTTAAAGCCTATTTAATTTCAAACAGAAAGACTGGCTCAAGGGCTTTTTGTTTGTTTTCTTGTTGGTTTTAATTAATGGTTCTTCATTATCCTATTTATATCACTCACTGAATCCTCTCCTCACACCAAACAGTGAGACACCTGGTATCTAAGAAACTTAGCGGGGCTCCCCACTAGCTTTTCCTCCCCCAACTTCCTAAGCAGCAACCAAGGCCATCTGGTTCACATATGGCACATTTATGTCACATGCTATCTATGTCATAGTGAGGTACTTATCTGTCAAGATTCACCTCTCCTATTTGTAATGGCATCTAGGCTTCCAGCCACTGTCTAATTAGGAATTTGCCAATAAGCATGAAGAATCACACATGGAATCATTACTGGATCTTTGTCCATAAAAGCACAAGTTCTTCCTTGACTCAGACAACAAAGATAAATAATATAGCTGAAGGAAGTGGTGTTATAGCCATACCAGTCCCAGAATATTAGAGAGAGAAGGTTGGGGAGGTAAAAGATATTACCTCCCCCACCTTGTCTCTCTAAGTGTTAAAGAAAGTCCAGCATGTTCCAGTCAGGCATAGTAGCATACGGACTTGGAGACTGCATGCTTAACCCAACCTACTAGTAACTTCTGCAGGCTAACAATAGACTAGCAACACTATCGACCAACTGTTCCCCAAATATGCATGCAGCTCTCTTCTAAGCTGTGTGGAAGGAGGTGGGGAAATCAGTCAATTTTACATATCCGACCCAGGATGAACAGCCTGTGGAAGTCTAGATCTACATATGGGGAAGGGCCAGGGATGAGGGAATGTGCTCCAAAGCTTTTCAAAGGAGGGGAAAAGAGAGAGAGTGGTGGGAAATGGAGAAGCAAGAATAATAAAAGAATTATTGCATTTAGGATCTTAGGACAGCACACACAGCAGTGCTGTCACTATGTTCCAGAGAGGGAAATATTCTGAATTTCTACAGTGCTTCCCAGAAAGCAGTTCAAGGTGCTTCACAAAGAATTCAAAGTCAAACACAAGAAATTTGATTATATTATATTGTGGCTCAATGCAAGAGCAACTGGGTGAAATTCTCTCGCCTGTATTATACAGGAGTCCAGATTAGACGGTCAAGCACTCCCTTTTAGCCTTAAAAACCTATGACTCTGTGAATAATGAATGAGCTAATCTTCACAAGAGCACTGGGAAGTGCTATTTATCTGTATACAAGGATACTGAGGCACAGAGAAGTTGAGTGACTTGCCCAAGGTTCCACAGAACTTCCTGGCAAGGTCAGGAATGCAGCACCCAGGCCTCTGACTCCAACTTTTGTGTGTTGGCTACAAACCATCTTCTTTTCTTCCCCTGTCCACCCCCTCCCCTTTCCCAGCATAAATGAATCCTTGGGGGTGGGGTGGGAGGGGAGAGTAAAACACTGACTGTTAACATCATCCAAGCACATTTCCCCCCGCCCCCGTCAAATGATATGGAAGAGAAAAATCATTTTACAGCAAAGTTACTTAAGATAATAATATTCTGACATTTCACAATGCCTCATAGCCAGCTTGTTACTACTTGTTTAGAACAGGGGAATGATGAGAGAGAGAAAAGTCATTCCATTCTCATTAGGCTTTCAGACATCTCAGAGCAAGTTTCTCTGTCTGCATCACTTTTTTTTCCCCTTGTACATTTATAGAATAGACACAGAACAGAACGTGATTATATTATATTGTGCCTTCCAGACCCAAGGTATCCTGAAGCATTTCCCAAAGCAATCACCTTGACGCTGGCACTGCAATTACTGCTGCAGGCAAACAGAACAGCGCTTTGTGTTAGTGAGGGCCCTGAGGTTATCCCTTATGCTTTAAGGGCCTAAGTCCAGTCCCACTTCAGTCAATAAACACTTTATCACTGACTTCAGTCAGACCAGGATTTTGCCCCTAAATAAAACAAACCATGGAATTTGCTGCCATTGACGTCAATGGCAAAATGTTCAATGACTTCGATAGACAAGAGTGAACTTATTAACAGGCCCCGAAGATGGCAAGGAGGAATTAGGTTTTGCAAGTCATTAAAACGAGTGCCCCCTTGTGCCAGACTACTATAAAAGCCATTGCTAGGAAATCACGTTATTTAGTATAGGGGTTTAATCTATGATCTTCCTACTATTAATTCAAAGAACCAAAGCACTGGAAAGCAGGACTAAGATATGCTATATTTCAAAATCAATCTGGTTTCATTTTTATTCTGTGTTTACTTGTTAATAGGGTGGGCCAGATCCTCAGATGTGGTAAATTAGCATAGCTCCATTATTTCAACAGAGTTATACTGAATTACACTAGATGAAGATCTTACCCAAAATGTTGAATAAGGCATGATGTTGTGTACCATGCAGCCTGATTCTTTCTCTTACACTAGAGTCAATCAGAAGCAACTCCATTGAAATCCAAGGTGTAGGATCAGAATCAAACCCCTAATGTGAAATGATTTTTATGCACTGCACACATCAGGACCCACATTTTAAATCTCTGACACCTCCCTTATATCCACCAGAGGACACAGTTTCCAAGCGAGAATGTAGTATTCTGATCCTTCTATGTGACTGAAGGAAAACTAGACTGAATAATCTAAAGAAAGTGCCTGCAAAAAGTATAAAGATTAAGTGGTGAATCCTTATTATTTCTCTTCAGATTCATTGTAAACACCACAAACCAGGAAACAATGAGGGAAAATTTATCACAGAAGCAAAGCTGGAGCTTTTTTTGTTTGTTTGTTTGTTTGTTTTTTTAAGAATTATCATCTTCTAGTTCAGTGTTTCCCAAACTTGGGATGCCGCTTGTGCAGGGAAAGCCCCTGGCCAGTACGTCCCCTTGGCCCGCGCCGCTTCCAGCAGCTCCCATTGGCCTGGAGCAGCAAACCGCGGCCAGTGGGAGCCGCGGACGGGGCAGGTAAACAAACCGGCCCGGCCCGCCAGGGGCTTTCCCTACACAAGCGGCGTCCCAAGTTTGGGAAACACTGTTCTAGTCCAATGACACTTCCCCAGACACTCTCCAATGCATGAAAATTTGTCAGAGAACTTCAGGTCAATGCATGCATTTAGCCTGTCAAGTTTCTCTTTGCAGGGGTTTCAGATAAGGGTGTACACTCCTTGCCAAAGACCAGTGACCACCAAAAAGCCCACAATGAACGGGAAGTCATTTTAAACCTGTCAAATCCTGAAGTGGTTCAGAACATTCCAGAATGGAATAAGGACTTTATCTGAAAGGCATGTTAGTGACTCTCATTCAACTCTTATTGCCTTCTACTGGAAAAAAGCAAACCCTGCAGCCCAAAGTCAAATTCTAACTAACTAAGAGCTTGTCTACAGAGTGCAGCAATGCGCACTAGAAGGATGTGAATTCTAAAGCACAGCAATGCGTTCCCTGCTAACTGGCCCATGTCTACCCTTCTGGCCCAAACTAAAAGTTCCCTAGCACATGTTACTGTTTCAAGAGGATTACGTTAACATGTACTAGGGAACTTTCAGTGTGTGCGCCAGCAAGTTTGATGTTGGCCAGTTATTGTGCAACACGTTCATGTGCCTTAGAATTCACACCCCTCTAGTGAACATTGCCACACCATGTAGGCAAACCCTAAGTCAGCTGACTCACCTCAGAGCCGATTCTTATCAATAATTAACAATTCCTACATCCAGACTTCCTTCTTTTCCATTTACACCCCCTGCACACACACACAGAGCTTCCAACCTTATCATTGAAATTACACTGGAAAGACCTACTTTGTTCAGCTAAACTACTTCCCAGGCCTTGCAGGACTGTTCATTACACGGCATTTTCCAGCAGTCCAGTCTAGTGTTATATGCTATGTCTCAAGCAACAGGATTTCCACCACTTAACAAAGGAGACCTTTCTTGACATTAAGTCTTTTCTGAATTTCATCCATTCACTTCTAGTTACACACTCCTGGTATCAAACTAATTCCTCTCCCTCTTTTGCATGTATACTATTAAAATACTTGTAGGCTTTTATCATGACCCCTATCTCCCACATTTTGTTGGTTTCTTTAATCAAGATGCACAATTAACCCATCTCATAGTTTCCTCCTAAGTCACTTTCTCCAGCCGCTTTATAATTTTTGTCTGTCATCTCTGAATCCACTCAAGTGTGCTGACAACATTCTGGTATCAAAGTGCCCATAACTAAAACTGGTACTTTGGTGAAATCTTATTTGAAGCTCATGCATGAGACAGATTGTCACCTTCCTGCGATACCTCTGCAAAAATAACCTCAATCCACATTGGTGTGTTTACTGCCCTACCACACTGCAAACTCAACTGTAATCTAATGTGTCCTGTCTCCCATCACTGTGACAGCTTTCCAAGTGCCATCCTTCCATCAAATACTTCTGATGTGACTTATATTACTGGAAGTATTAGCTTACATACTTCAAGGTTGAATTTAATTTAATTTCCTCCTATTTCTAAACTTTCCAGGTGCCTTTGTCATATTTCTCTGTCCTTACTGGTATTCACAAGACCTCCCAATTTAATTGCAAATGCAATTTTAAATTAATATTCTCTTTACCACTTCCTCCCTTCAGATAATTAAATATATTAACTAAGACTACACCCTAATACTGATTCCTGTGCTACTCCACTACACACCTCCTACCTAACTCAATAAGCCAATGGTAAAAATCTCACTTAAGGCACTGGGGTCCAGGATCAGATCCTCTATTGTCATTTATTACTTCCCTTTTTCCATGGTTCTTTGTCCGGTTTTCAGTCTGAATGACTACATTCACATCCAAACCAATTGGAATTAATTTTGCAAGTAAGCTTTCCTGAGGCACTGTACCAAATGTTTCACTACAATAAAGATACATTGCAACCATTATTAATTGGTTTTAGAACCATTCACAATGTACCTGCACAATGCTGTGCAGACCTAAAGAAAGCTACTTTTTTTTAAACCCACATTTTTCCATTGAAGTCAATGAAGCTACGCTAGTTTATGCCAGCTCAGAAAGTGGCCCTATGTATTTTTATTAAACCAAGGAAAATTATTTGTTAAAGTACATTAACAGTCTAATTGACAGACGACTACACATTTTGCTTCATGCTGAAAGAGCTAGTCATAGCTGATCATTAAACAGTTGAGCACTACAGCTAAAATGAAGAGAAGGATGTCATTCATTCTATTCCTGAACCATGTAGTTTCTTGGAAGTTTCAAGAAGCAAAAAGGCTCAGAAAAATTTAAACAGTACATCAGACCTTGACTGCGGTTCATCAAGGCCACTGGGAATCACTATGCATCAGCTAATAACTCCTTCTTTTTACAAGCCCAGAAGAACTCCAGCCCTGTGGTATGGAAATGAAATCCACGAAAAAAAGTTTTAATTAAAAGGAAAAGGACAGCTGCCGGTGAGAGGTGGAAGTAGGGCATGAGAGATGAACCGGGGGAGTCTTGGCTTACTGTGGTCTATTTATAGCTGAGTGGTTTTTAATGATGTCTTATCTGGCAGGCAGCAATGACCTTGGAGTGTATCAACTAAACAGAGGAAGGATGCCAAAGAAGAAACACACCTTTGTATTGTCCACCAATAGATTCAAAGAACCACCTAGAACAGTTAGATGTCCCCTTCCTAAACGTAGCCAGCTTCCTTTGCCTGAAGCCTCCTGGTCCCCAACAGTAATTTGCGTAAGGTTAGAGGAGGAAAACTTGGAGTCAGGACTCCTGGGTCTCATTCCTGGCTCTGTCACTGACTCACTAAGGCAAATCATGGCACCTCTCTGTGCCTTAGTTTACCCTTATGTAACATTTATCTCACAAGGGTCTAGTGAGCCTTAGTTAATATTTGCAGAGAGTTTTGACGTGCTTGTCTGAAAGGCATTCTGTAAGGGCTCAGTCCTGCAAGGTGCTCCACACTGTGGCCTCGATCCAGCAAAGCACTTCATCATTTGCTGAACTTTATACATGACAGCAGTCTCATTGACTTTAATAAGACTCTTCACGTGCTTCAAGTTACACTTGGTTTAAGAGCTGTGCTGGATGGATAGTGCACGTCCCTTGAAGGATTATACGCCAGGCCTTGGTTTTAGAGCCTCCACCCACCAGAGGCGTACGGCTTGTCCTTTAGGCTTTGTATCCAAAAGTCTCCAAACACAGCATGATACCGTCTCTATTTTCCTTCCAGAAATTGGTTCTGTGCTCCACAGGAAATGGCAGCACCACACTGGTATGGGGCCCTTCCCCCTGAAAGGAAGATATTACTGCTCACTAACTGGAGGTGTGGGCAACCTCAGGCAAACTTCATAGCAGCCAGTGCCCAACATTAATCCAACCATTTTCAAGCAAAATATCTCCTTTTGTCCTTTTCCTTCCCCTCTATGTGCCACTATGCTTTTCCTTGCATTGGCTCTGATCACCCTAAGTAAAATAAGAGTTATTTTCCATATGGATACTAATAGTTATTGCCGATGTGTTAAAGTCAGAGGAACGTCCCCATACATAGTCAAAGACTCAGCATCCAATTTAAAATGACACACGCTACAAAGCAAGAAAAACAACACACAGCAGCCAGTGTTTAAAATGTGTTTTGCAATATCACTGAAGCATTAAAGAGGCTTTCCCAAAAGATGTTGCATTTCTACTGATAAGCCTCACTATTACATCCACTTCCAGAAATACAAGCCTAGCCTATTAAATTTTGTATCAATGGAGCCTCCCATAAGTACAGAATGTCTAGCACTCTACAAACATGCAACGAGTGAAATCATGTACAAGGCAGGTAATTTTAATTTAATCTTCACTCGGGATGTTTCCGAAATCAATGAGAAAAATGTCATCTAAATCTTTGCATTTTAGAATGTCAGAAGCATATTCTTATATATCTCCTCTCATCTTATTGGTCATTTGCAAAAAGGGATCCAGAAAGATCATCTTGATTTTCTCCTTAATAGTTAACATAACAGAATAGTTGGTGTTCCTCTGATGGTGAGTTAAGACAGCAAAGAGCCTGCCTGCCAGCCATCATCCCAATAGGCATGCAATGGTTACTCATTTAAAAACATTAGCCCATGATAAAAGCAGTGGACCCGAAAGGAATTACTCAGATGTCCCAGAATAATTTAAAAGGCCTGATAGAATGTGGACAATATAAAAACATCCCATACACAAACCCTTTCTATATAAAAATGCATTTCGTTTTTAGCTTTTACATGAATAATATTGTTTGATCTTTACTCCTAATCAAGACCAGATTATAGTTGGAAGTACTTACGCTTTGTATAACCTATCTATGAAAGTAACTATCGCTGACAACAGCTCTTCGCTGTAATAATGGAGTAAGCCCATTATAACAGGAAATTTACGTTTACAGGGATTGGATGGTAATGATGAACATCTGATGAAGTGGGTTCTAGCACACTAAAGCTTATGCCCAAATAAATGTGTTAGTCTCTAAGGTGCCACAAGGATTCCTCATTGTTTTTAGGGTGAAATCAATGGCCAAACTCTGAGAACCTTAGCCTTTTCCCTCTAGCTTTGATTATTAGGATCCAGGCGGGGTTGATGGTAACTTTCCAGTTACTATCACCTGACTGCTGTAAGGTACCTACGTTAAATGAGCTGTTGGTTTGGGTTGAGTTTCTAGTTGACAGGTGTCCACATGATTTATCATGGCAACCCTGAGGACAATTTCAGCAGAGGCACCAATGACTGAAACATCAAATAATGGACCATCTATGGGGGGCAGAGGTGGGTCTCTCCAGGTAGCATGTTCCAGGGGCTATGGCTCTGGACTGGGTGTCCTGTCTTTACCATGGATATGCTGGGTGTAAGAACCTGCAAGGATAGAACCTGTGACCATGGGGGTTCTGGGCTGCTGCTGCCTCCACATCACCATATGGTTGCCAACTTTCTGACTGCAAAAAACTGAACACCCTTTCCCTGCCCTGAGGTCCCACCCCTGCACCTTTTCTGAGCCCCCCCCTCCATCCCCGCTCCCTCCCTCGCTCATTTTCTTTGGGCTTGGGCAGGGGTTGGGGTGCGGGAGGGGGTGAGGGCTCCAGTTTGGGGTGTGGGCTCTGGGGTTTGCCCATGGATTAGGGGTTTGGGGTGCAGGAGGGGGCTCCAGGCTAGGGGGCGAGCGAAGGGTTTTGAGTGTGTGAGGGGGCTCTGGGCTGGGGCACGGGTGCAGGAATGGGTATGGCTTCTAACTGGGGCTGCGGGCTCTGGGGTGGGGCCAGAAATGAGGGGTTCAAGGTGCGGGATGGGGCTATGGGTTGGGACAGGGGGTTGGGGTATTGGAGGGGGTGAGGGCTCCAGCTGGGGGTGTGGGCTCTGGGGTGAGGCCAGGGATGAGGGGTTTGGGGTGTGGAAGGGGGCTCCGGGCTGGGGCAGTGGGGGGCATTCTCTGGAAGGGAGTTTGGGTGTGGGAGGGGGCTCAAGAATGGGGCAGGGAGGTGGGATACAGGAGGGGGTGCAGGACGAGGGCTCTGGGTGGCGCTCATCTCGGGCAGCTCTCCCCAAGCGGTGACGTCCCTCCTACTCCTAGGCGGAGGCGTGGCCAAGCGGCTCTGCGCGCTGCCCCCGCCTGCAGGTACCACCCCCACAGCTCTCATTGGCTGCGGTTCTGAGCCAATGGGAGCTGTGGAGCTGGCGCTTGGCGTGGGGGCAGCATGCAGAGCCACCTGGCCATGCCTCCGCTTCCAGGAGCCTCATCGAGCCAAAGCAGGCAGGGAGCTTGCCATAGCCCTGCTGCGCCGCTGACCGGACTTTTAATGGCCTGGTCAGCGGTGCTGACTGGAGCCACCAGGGTCCCTTTTTGACCAGGCATTCCGGTTGAAAACCGGACGCCTGACAACCCTACCTCATCACTGGAGGCTTAGGCTGGGTTCCACAGGAGGACCCTGTGAAGGTAGGCGCAGCAGGAAATTCCACCCAGCAGTGTCTCAGTGGCAGCCCCTGACAGCCCACTGATTGGCTGATGCCAGTATTTAAACCAGGAAGCTCTCATGAGAAGCTGTCTGAGCAACAACACAGACTACCTGCCTGTTTCTACTAGGTGCTAGACTCCAGCTTCTGACCCTTCTTTGTCCTTGACTTGGCTATTCAATGGTTGTCTATAACCTGGTGCCCGACCGTGACTTCCTGGTATCCTGACCTGGCTCCACTCCACCCCTGCTATCTGCCTGCCACCTGCAACTCCATGCCTAACCCTGACTTCCTGGCATTCTGACCAGGCTCACTCCTGTCTCCGCAACTCATGTCCCAATCACAACTTAGTAGCTGACCAGGGCACCCCGGATGCCTACGGCCTGGTCCTGACTCCAGATGTGACCTTGGGCAAGTTCTTTTTACCTCACTTTGTTCCAGGTCTCCCCATCTGTAAAATGGGGCTAATGATACTGCCTTTTCTTTCTGAAAAGTTTTGAGATATTGATGGACAGAGAAAGCTACAGAAGCACTAAATGAGTCCATCAGTTAACTACTGCCCACTGTCAACTAACAGCAGCAGCAATCCTGTAAAGAACACCTGCAGAGCCACTCCAACTGCAGGGGCTTTGTAGGGAGGTGCTTTAATTTTCATCCTGCCAGAGCCTGTGTGGTAATTCGCTAAGATCCAACTGGTTTTAAGAAACAAGATTCAGTGTCTCCTTTTTCTTATTGGTGGGGAGAATGCTTGCAAGCAACCCTGCAGTAACAACTCAGGGTGTGCGTAGGGGGACATGTGCGCATATGATGGAGGAGAACAAATTGATAAGTATCAACAGGGGAAAGAAAAGACGATCATTTAAAAATACTCCTTGGCAGTGTCTACTTTAAAGGGGGGAGATGGGGTTTAATTTGGGGACTGGTGGTTGGAAGTGCTGTGCAAAACACGGAATTCAATCCTCTGCCACAGAGTCTCCGGTTTCTTGGGGCTAATATTGACTGTGCCTATTATACAGGCTGCACACCCAGCTGTGGGAATGCAACTGCTACCCCCTTCATTCTTAACTAGCCCTCTCTGGCTGGAATGAGGAACTTAGAGGTGTGTGATACAGAATAATAGAGGAAGATAGGAGATTTTCACAGCCTCTGCTGGGTCACAGAATACCTTGGTGAGGAGAAAGACTATTAAGTAAATGAACTTAAATACAGCTATTATTATTAAAGGTTATTTATACTGTGAATTTACACATATATACCATGCAATAACTTCATATCGGACAAACACATTGAAATAAACCAGATCCTCAGTTGGGTAAATCAGCACTGAGAGCTCATTTCACACAATGGAGCTGTACAATTTACACCCGCTGAGGGTCTGGCCCAATACGTAGAGCCCTGCGTGGATACAAAATTTGTATCTGCATCCAATCCGTAAAAACGGTCTGCGGATATCTATGGATTTGTAGGGGTCCACCAGCAAGTCCTGATTCAATGGTAACATTTCAGGAGTGACACTGAGCTCCTTGTCCAAGGCAAAGTTGGTTCATTGGTTCTAGTGTTGCCACCTGAACACTCACCCTCCATGCACAGATGGCAATATGGCATCTGGTTTCTCTTCCATCAAGCACCCACTCTCCCCAGTACTCATTCCACCCCCAGGCTGCCACCTAGCAAAGCACTGAAGGCAAATGGGATCCATCAGGGGCCCTTGGAAAAGGACATACGCTTAAGGATAAGCAGGGAATGTGGCTCAGCAACAAGCATGTAGCTGGCACAGGCAAAGGAGATGTCAGCCTGACTCTGTCAAGGTCAGCTGCCTGTGTACATTCCTTCTCTCACTGTGCCCTTGCAAGTCATGCAGATAGTTCCTGAATGATGCAAAGTGAAATGCAAGTTGGCATTTTAGTCTTGAAAAGGGCAAGATGTCTCTCTGCTGCAATAACTGTGCAGGAAAGCTCCCCTCCTCCTCACTCTTTCTGCCTAAAGCTGCCATTCCAAGATGGTTAGAAAGCTTTACACAAAGCAGTTTCTCTCTAAAGGGAAATCAAACCATTTATGGCTGATCTCTCTTTAAGGATCTATACAACACAACTCCAGTTAACTGAAGTTGAATTATGGCCCCTGAGGATGAGCTGGATGAGAATGCCAGATGGTTCTGAACTAACTCAAACTAGTGTGGCCTCCTTAAAGCCTGTCAGCCCTTCAAAGCCAGCTGGCATGACCATCATAGTCCAGGATGCTG
>NW_020664522.1:723016-746284 GCF_002925995.2 Terrapene triunguis | reverse complement strand
CTGCACCTACAGACCTAGCCACAGTCTCTTTCAAATTTATTTTTTCCTCACAGGGACAGTCCTGTGCATTTTCGCTATCCACAATACAAAACAGTACACAAGGAAAGCAAAATATACAGAGAGGACACATGGTCCAGGGGTAAGGTCTTGGCCAGGGACTTAGGAGACCCAGGGTCAATTCTCTGCTCTGCCAAACACTTCTTGTGTGATGTTAGCCAAGTCGCTTAGCCTCTGCCTGCGTCTGTTCCTTGTCTGTAAAATGGGGATAACAGTATTTCCCTATCTCAGAGGGGGTGTTGTGAGGATTACAGATACTATGGTATTGGGAACTACATAAATACCTTCAAGAGATACTGGCTCAACAGCCTCTGGAAAATGAAAGAATTCTACAGCTTTTCTATCTGTTTGGCAAGTGGTCTTCACCAATCTCAGAGAGTGCTCCCAGAAGTCCAGCCATCTAATTACACCCTTTAACCAGGTATCATTCAGCATAAAAAGATGTCATAAGTGGACAAAGAACTGAGCAGAAAAGGCCTGCACTAAGGATCTGGGCATTCATGTCCTATGGAAGTATTTAAAAAAACCATTTGTCTTAATCAAAAGATGTTACGAGGCCAAAATGTTCAGGACTAGCTGCTTATTTTGATGGCCCAGCAGTGACACATGTAGAACCTCATTGTCAAAAGGGTTAAGCCTCCACAATTCCAACTGACGTCAAGAGCAGCTGATGCTCAAGACATTGGACAATCAAGCCTCAAATGGCTTGAATTGGGCACCCAAATTCAGAGGCTCCTTTGGAAAATGTTGGCCTCCATTTTTCATCTTTTCTCTTTGTGGAAGTTTGCAGTTTGGGTGCAGCACTTATTGTTGTCCATGAGGGCAGGGCCCCTTTGCTGAACCAATGGTTCTGAGGGACTGGAGTGTAGATGAGGCTGTTTGAGTGCTGGAACCGGAAAACCACCTACCAGGGAAAGATTTTCTAGTAATTTCCTGTGGTAGAGTAGAAGCCAAGAACTTGTAAGGGAATGGCTATCAAATGGTGAGTGTGCTTTCAAGTTTGTGCATGATACGTATAACTACGTGAGATGGAAACGTATCTATGCATAAAAGTATAGACATAAGAGTATTAAGACAATAGCATATGTTTGTATGAGTAAGACAGGGAAAGCACATAGGAGAGAGCGTCTAACTAGTGCCGTGATCAAACAAAGCACTTAAACCAATGTTAAAGTTGAGCATGTGGGTAAGTGTCTAAAGTTAAGCATGTGCTGAAGTGCTTTGCTGAATCGGTGCCCTATATGAGTAAGGGCAAAGAGGGAAACTTTTGATTTTACAATTATGAAACCTGATACCTCTGCCTGCTTTTGACTTCCATAACTTCTTAACATAGATATGTATTTGAATTAATATGCAGGTATAAATATATGTGTGCACACATGCGTGTGGGTGTATGTGACAGAGCACAAACGTGTTTACAAGTGTGCATGAGTGTGTGAATTTATGACACTTTTTCTTGTGCTGTAATAAAATGGAACTCCAGCCTTCAAGAAATGACTAGCTGCATTTATCTGCATGTCAAATCTCTTGCACTTAAAGCAGCATCTTCTAACAAAAACAAAACACCAATTAAAAGTCTGTGAACAAAAGGACAAATTGCTACATGGTAGATGACAAATGCCTGTGTCTGCATTACACATCATTAGGGTTTGGGTTTCTTCATTTTGTTCTGCAGTGTTGCAAACTCAAAATTTTATTGCAAATCTCAAGATACTGGGGCTTTTTCTTAAAGCCCCAGCTCCTGGAATCTTGTGATTATGGGACGATTTCAGCTTTCATTTTTTGTTTTTGTAGGAATTTTCTAGTCCTCATGGTTGTAGAGAAAAGCATGACCCGAGTGCACCCAAAAGGCAACTAAAGATCCCAACATTAATTTTTTAATTCCATCATTTTAGAGTCAAATCTCATGGTTTTTTGAAGCCAAAACTTTTTTTGCCTGATGAAGAACACTATTTTTCATTTTTTGGCCATTCTGAAATTCAGCTAAACCCCCAAAACTTTACATTTTCTGTTTTTCAAAAAAAACCCCACCAAACATCTGAAGGAAAACTATGATAATTTTTTTTTTGTTTGGGCTGAAATTTTTCACTGGGGGGCGGGGAAGACGGAGGGGGGGGGGGAGCCACTCCTAAAAACACCTTTGAATAATTGGTCCATCAGAGCAGAATGGGCAGGTGGGGAATCTGTGTCTTTGGCGTGATTGCACCTAGTTTTGTTTTGCTGTTTTAGGTTGTTCAGCAGCACTAAGGGTGACAGCTAATGCAGATGAAAATCAATTCCCTTTCTTGTACTGTTTCTTCAAATCAGAAGATGACACTGGCAATGCGGAGTCAATTTCACTCCTGTTCTGAAACCTGATGGATCCACTGGGCATAACCACAAACCATATCCTAAGATGGTGGGAAATTATAAGACACGAGCATGGCATGAAAACTATACCACCCCTGGAGATGGCAGTGAGACTGCTCGCGAATGTACAGCCTGGGAAGATGTTATTTGAGTCTCCAAACAACAAAAGCATTCTTTGCTAATCAGTTGCTGAGCTCAAAAGCTGGTGGATCAGGTAGACCAGCAAAGTAGAAGTAACCAGATAGGTAAGAGTAAAATAAGCAGCCCCTCTTCTATGTTCACTTAGCGCTGTTTTCCCCCAGCTCTCAATTCCAGATACTCTCAGTTACAGTTTTGAGTCTGCTCTATTTCTAAGCAGGATTTAGGACTTCATAATCCTTTCTTTCCTCATTTCCATTAAGTCTTCAGGAGCAGTAGGACCAGCCTGCTAAATCAGAGGTGAAAGGCCCAAAACTTCCATTAAATGTGTGGAATTAGAACGAGTATTTGTCCTTAAAATCACAGGATGCTATGGACCTACATTTGTCGATGACTCAAAAAGAAGCGTCCCACTCCTTATGTAAAGGTAGAAATGGGATCAAGCCAAAAGAATGAATCTAAAAAGCCCTGAGATTTGCAAAGGTGCTAAAATGCAGAATCCAGATCAGAATCTTACAGCTGTGCCTTCTTTATATAATGGTCAAAACTCTTAATCAAAACAGTCTCAAATTGAAATGCAAATGTAGAGCTCAATCCAAGTTTTGCCCTTCAGATCTATCTTCAACTGAAAATGCAACTACAGAGGCGAATTGTGCCCAGCCATTGCACAGGCACAGTGGTCCCCATGCTCCCCCTGCCCAGCAGCTGGGCACAGTGGCAGAGCTTGCTCCAGGAGCACAAAGACCAACTAAGACTAGCACCCACAGAAATATTACCTTCTACACCAGGAGCAGAGAGATAGTAGGGCCAGGACCAGCTACAGGAAGAAGTAAATACTACAACAGAGTTACACAGTAGCTATGCTCTAGAGCAGAGGTGAGCAAACTACGGCCCACGGGACTGTCCTGCCTGGCCCCTGAGCTCCCGGCCAGGTAGCTAGCCCCCAGCCCCTCTCCCACTATCCCCCTCCCCCACAGCCATGCCGCCGCGCGGGCAGTGCTCTGGGCAGTGGGGCTGCGCGCTCATGCAGGGCAGCGCGGCAGAGTGTCTGGCTCCGGCCAGGAGGTGCGGCTCCAGACATGCTGCTCTGAGCGGCATGGTAAGGGGGCCGGGGCCGGAGGGTTGGATATGGGGCAGGAGGTCCTGGGGGACAGTCAGGGGACAGGGGGCGGGTGGATGGGGCAGAGGTATCGGGGCAGGGGACGGGGAACTGGGGGGATTGGATAGGCATGGGAGTCCTGGGGGGCCTGTCAGGGGGCAGGGGTGTGGATAGGGGTCAGGGTAGTCAGGGGACAGGGAGCAGGGCAGGTTGGATAGGGGGTGGGGTCCCGGGAGGGGGCGGTCAGGGGACAAGGAGCAGGGGGATTGGATGGGTGGGAGGTTCTGAGGGGGGCAGTCAGAGGGCGGAAAGTGGGAGGGGTCGGATAGGGGGCAGGGGGCAGGCTGTTTGGGGAGGCACAGCCTTCCCTACCCAGCCCTCCATACAGTTTTGCACCCCAATGTGGCCCTCAGGCCAAAAAGTTTGCCCACCCCTGCTCTAGAGACTTTGAGTTCCTGTAGGGGCAGCTGCACCTCCATGTTTCCAATCCCCATCTTCCATTGTGGGGCTAGGCTCTAGAAACATCACTGAGCCCAGTCAGCATAGTGACTGTATAAATGACATTGTGGGCTCTGCATTTATTGAGTTTGTGCTCAGTTTGTAACTCAAGGTAGCAATTTTTTTTTCTGTCAGCCCATCACCCAGCTCACCCAAGGAGTGGAAAAATCATGTTGTGTTCCTCCTGCCTATTACAAGGCCACAGGTAATAAAAACTCTGAGATTTCATAACCCGGACTCAGTTAATGATTTATGTTAAAGATGCACGAGGCAGAAAAGATTCCACCTCACTCTTCCATAGTTTTATGGGCTCTGCAGGGAGAAGAAGAATAAAGACTTGGATTTGTCAAAATACGCAGATGACTTGAAAACACACTGGGGACAGATTCAGGCATAAGGAAGGAGTCATTTTTACTTAGTCACTTCTCTGACCAAGACCATACTTCCATATATATATTTCCTGGCTTTAAAACTCCAGGAAAGACAGCAAATAGCTCATCAGGGACAGCAGTGGTGCAAAGTTAGTGGAACAACATCCAAATGTCTGTGCAGTACAGAAAGTCAATAAACGGAGATCAGTGAAGTCCTATGACAACAGGAAAAAAAAAAAAGAAAAACTTTGAAATCTCCCCTATTATTCAAGTACAGCAGATGCAGCCGAACTAGGACTGGACAATTTGGTTTGAAGCTGGAGTGTCCATTTCAGACCCCTTTACAACAGCAGCGTTTCCTGTGAGGCAACACAACAGATTGCTTTCATTGCCAGTCCCACAGCGGCAGCACTGTGCTTATAAATTCAATCCCATACGGCCTTTGGATTGAGAGGTGGCCTCTGGCAGCAATGCAGCAGCTTCAAAGCTAAAATATTTCTACCTATTTACACTCTTCATTGTTTTATGTATATATTTTTTCTGTACTGGCAGGCATTGCCTTCTCTAGGCAGTTTGGTTGATATTCCTCAGTCCTGGCTAGCAACACCTCCTGTTGGGTGACTAGACAGCAAGTATGAAAAATCAGGATGGGGGTGGGAGGTAACAGGAGCCTATATAAGAAAAAGACCCCAAAATCGGGACTGTCCGTATAAAATCGGGACATCTGGTCACTCTAACCTCCTGCTATTCCAGGAATGGGGCCCTTCTCAACAGAAACTGCCACTCATGTCAACCTACATACTAACCATGTGTAGCATGCATGAGAGGACACCAGGACTTGTGTTGAGTCAGTAGAACTCAGTTCATTTGTGACAAATGTTGATGCTTGGATTGCTGGTGGTGAAAAGGCCAGCTATCATACTGGTAGCAAGCTTAGCCTGCCTGCACCCAAATGACAAATCAGAGCATGTAAAAAATCAGAGCATGCCTTTGCTTTATCTGACATATAAATTGTATTAAACCTGGCTCTGGCACAGATTTCCCGTGTGACCCTGGGCAAGTCACTTAGCCTCTCAATTGCCTCGATTTCCCTGCTCTAAAATGGGGTAATACTTCCTCTCTCACACCTTTTGTCTTTGTTGTCTGTTTAGATTGTAATTTCTTTAGGTGCAAGGATACTCTCTTACTATGTGTTTGTAAAGCACCTAGCTCAATGGAGCCCCAAACTCAGATGGGGCATCCCTCTGCTGCCCTAATGGAAACAAATAAATATAATCCAGTTTCTCCATCATTTCTACCCCTCCAACCTTCTCACACACTGAACACTCTAACCTATGGCACGTGTGCTGAAGGCAGCACGCGAGCTGATTTTCAGTGTCACTCACACTGCCCGGGTCCTGGCCACCGGTCCGGGGGGCTCTGCATTTTAATTTAATTTTAAATGAAGCTTCTTAAACATTTTTAAAACCTTATTTACTTTACATACAACAATAGTTTAGTTATATAATATAGACTTATAGAAAGAAACCTTCTAAAAACGTTAAAATGTATTACCGGCACGCGAAACCTTAAATTAGAGTGAATAAATGAAGACTCGGCACACCACTTCTGAAAGGTTGCCGACCCCTGCTCTACGCTGTGGTTAGATACAGCCTGACTAGTCAGTTGCTTCTGAGCAGAGAAATTCTGGCTCATTACCAGTCTTCAAAATCTTATCAACAACAGAGACCTACCACCTTGAGGAAGCCTTTGGTCAAAGGGTTTTTCTCCAGAACAGCTGCTGCTGAGCAGTCCTTGCTACAGAGCCGGAGTAAGTATTTAGACTGCTCAGTAATAAGCAGGGAAAGCTCCATTAAATTAGGCTGAACAGAGAGTGGGAAGCCAGGAGGGACCCCATGAAGAACTAAAAAAAAAATAAAAAACAACCACCTTCCTCTTTCACATTCACCTAAATGTGTGAAAACAAAACACGTCTGTGCTGTGAATATTTTAAAGGGAAGTGCTTTTATGTCCAGACAGACATTTCTGCTGGAAGTGCTGCATGGTACCTAGGAGTGAAAACGCACCTCTGCCTGCATTAGCTCTTTTGTGTGAAGTCTTAAATCTGATCCTATAAATATGTATACAAGGGAATGGGAAACACACTGACAACAGAAGCCTGAGAAGCCTGACAGGATAACCGCTCCTCTGCCTACAGGTACTAAAGCATCAGGTAAATATGTACACAAGCTTTGGAGTTTTGCCTCTAAATAGCCATTATTTACCTGATAGACTAATGACTCCTCTTTGGAGCTGTGTCCTGTAAAACTGCGTTTAGGTGGAATTGTTCTTACACTCACACTGAGAACAAAATGGAACCACTCAGCCACATGGGCAATTAGCATACACTCTTCCACTTTTCACCCAATGTAAGGGCCACATTCTGATACTTATACTCTCATGTCAAGAAGTAGCTCAATCCACAAGCTTTCCCACTAAAGTCAATGAGGCTAAGGTGCTTCTCTATGCGAGTAAAGGTAACAAATCCTGGCCTTTTGTAATCTTAAGGACAAGATGTTTAAAAGCGACCAGCGATTTTGGGGCTCAATTTTGGGTGCCTGATTTGAGACATCTCAAATGGGTCTGATTTTCAGAGGCTAGGAGCCCAGCATTTTCTGAAAATTTGGGCCCTTTAAAATGTCTCAGACTGGATAATAAAAACCGAGGCACCCAAAAGGACAAGTCACTTTTAAATGTCTTGGCTATGAATGAATGCATTTAGATTAATGAGTGAGAGAGACGATGCCATAGTTTTTTCAGACTGTCACCACCACCACTTATTTAGATAGGAACGTGAGAACTGCCACCTCAGATAGGACAATTGATCCATCTAATCCAATATCCAATCTGACAGTGGCCAGTATCAGATGCTTCAGAGGAAGATGCAAAAAAAACCCCATACATACCAATTATGGAATAACATGCTCCATACAGGAAATTTAGCCTAGTCCTCATCATTTACTGGTTGGCTTAAGCCTGGAAGCCTGAGGATTTGTATCTTTACTAGAATATTTTAAAAATTCTTTTGGATGCAACCATGGGAGTACTCATGAATCCTACACAGCTCTTGGGGTAAAACTTTCAAAAGTGCCTAAGTGATCTAGAAACCTATGGCCCATTTTAAAAAGTTACTTAATCTAAGTAGATCTCTTATCACATTCCCTCTTATTTGTCTCCCCTACAAACTACGCGTCTGAATCTGTGCAATCACTCTTCATATCAAACTCCTTCCATGCCACTTAGTAATTTACATTGCCCATCTATGGACCCCTTCTTTTCTGAGATAGGGTGACCAGTACAGAATTGCCAAACTGGCTGAGACCAGTGATCCAGCTGTCTCCAGTAACCTGCTTCCACAAATGGCCAGAACCCAATGATTTCAAGGAAGATCAGGAGAGAAACAACCCTTCTTCATGATACCTGGAGGCATAAGGTTAACTTACCCTTCTCTTTATCTTAGCCAGCACAGTTACAAATGTTATCTGTGGCCTTGGAGTCATCGTGTCCTTTTAAAAATCCAGTCACTGTATTTGATTCAATAACCTCATGCAGCAATGAATTTCAGAGACTGACAATTCACTGCATAAAGCAGTATTTCCTTTCATGGGTTCCACATTTCCTGCGCTTTGATTTCCTAGTGTGCATTTTGTTATTGTATGATGGGACTTGGTAACACAGAGGGTCTGATCAGTGCACCAGAGAGGATTCCACTTGTGTCAGCAGAAACACAATGCAAATGCACTAGGAAGCAGGAAGGCAGCTACCAAAATGGGATTTATTTAAAATTAATTTAAAAAAAAGAGGGACGTATTGAAACAATTATAATTTTAAAAGCAATAGCTCCTTAAGCCTGGTTTAATACCAGCCCAGTTCATTGCTCATTACAGTGTGGCAGGGAAAACAAAGCTGAGGGAATTGCTAATGATGCCAGGAATACGTATTATGCATTTTGTTGTTCCCAATCTTTTAAAACAAAAACAACAACAACAAAAAACAGCTGTTGCCAGTCCCTTGATTTCAAATCAAATTGCTAAATGATTCCATTTAAGAGCACTGGTTTAATAAGATTCCATCAGAGAGTCACTGAAAGTCACAAGTTCTTGTCTCTAAGCAGCTGAGTGAGGGCATGTGAAAAACATCTTGTCTACCATCAGCATCTGCTTCGCATCCTTCTTTTAATGGAGTTGTTGATAACTAGCCTATTCTGCCTAGGTCTAACCCTCTTCTTTCTTATCATCACTCCAGTCTGTATTATTGATCACCTTCATCTCCTTCAGCCCAGTCCTTTTGGATCTGCTGGACACTATGGTTCCAGTAAAAATCCAACGCAGATCATCCTTCCCCATTAGGGCCCAGATTTTGCAAAGGGTGAGCAACTAAGTGCACATGTCTGACTTAGATGCATAAAACCCTTGATGTGGGCACACAAATCAGGGTTGTGCAAGTGCATCATTTTTTGTGTACACTCCTATTTCAGACAAGCACAACAGCTCATGTGAAGTTTACGGTGCACCTTGGAAAATTTGAGCCTAGATGTCCTACAGCCAGTCCTGCCAGCAGGAAAATGGCCGCCTTCTCTAGCCTGCACATGATTTCTCTGGTGGTTCTCCAGTGATTTTGTTATTCTTCTCCTCTGAAGATTAAGTGCCTAATGCAAAGACCACCAAAGTCAACAGAAAGGCTCCCAACTGATTTCAGTGGGGATTAGGCCCCACATGCACGGATATTTTCTGCAGATCACTGTAGGATTTTCAGAACTATTGCTTTACATAATACTTGTTCCTTCTATACTCCAGATAGTACTTAATTCTTCTTTGTTTTTCCATTTTTGTTAGGGGAAATACCTGGTGATATTTGGGGTCAGTGAACCAGTTCTCAGGCAGCATGGACAACCGATCCAGTCCCACTGGAGACATCTGTATCATTCAGCTAGTCCCCAATCTATCTGTGACAGTCTTTCTACCCATCCTGAAAAACTACAATCACTGGTAGTGGAGTGTGCATTGCGCAGGTAATTTTTCTTTCATGATCTGGCATGACAGTCAACCCACTGTGACCAACAGACACCTTTGCAGGATTCAGTGCAAGACTGAATAGTATGTTCATTCCATACTGAAGCCAATCGCCAATGCCACTCCCATTCATTTTTCTTAAACATTCGGCCAGCGACACTGATCCAAGCGGTAGATTGATATATACAGTGATGCTGCACTGTTAAATGGCCATGCCTACTGTATGGAATTTTAAAAACACATCTTTCCCTTGACAAGGGAATATGGGGATAACAGTAGTAAGGTTGTCACCAGAGATAGCAATGTGTCAATCTGGTTTTGTATATCTGATGTCTAGCACATTTTGGGAGGCTCACAAATACTAAATAATGGCTAGATTCTGATCCCCTTAGCTTCTTCATAGTTGCTATGTAAAGCTGTTCCACTATCTGCTCCTTGCGTGTCTTTGAAGCACATCTGTTTACTTCACTAACACAAACAAGTCTTTATTCATCTACACTGCACAATCAAGTACAGTTATCAAAGAGCACAGTGGATTTTTTTCTGCCTTGCATGTCACCAGCCAAATTATCAGCAGAATTCTGACTGCAGAATCTTTATTACTATTATTGTTTAAGCACAAACATAATACAACAGTAGCAGAATCAAAGTGTATATACAACAAATGATCATATTGCTCCTCTTTGCTGTTTGTTACCATCACTTGTTTCGTCTAAAATTAGATCATAATCTCTTTAGAGCACGGGTGAGATCTTCACGCCCACTCCACTCCCTTTACACCATGTAGAAGGGCTGAAGAGCCCCAAAAGCCCCATAATCAGCACCACTCCAGTACAGCAGCTGAGGACCTGGCACAAACCTTATGTGTACCATGGGTATGATTTTCAAAAGTGCTCAGCACTGACCTAATTCTTACTGCTGAATTCAGTGGGAGCAGGGTTGGGCCAATGCTGGGAGCTTTTGAAAATCTGCCCCACCACACATGTTCATTAGAGGCCTGACTGCCCTGCACCACTACACAGTAAACACAAAGTAGGCATAAAATGCTGCAATCCTCCTACCATCAGAAAGCATTTCCTCCAGAAGGCACATATTATGGGTGTTACAGTTGCATTGCAGTCCAACTGCACAGCACAAGTAACAAGCTATTCCAGCCTAATTTAGGTAGTCAACAAAGCCTGGTATAGCACGTGATGGCTTGTAGATAACGCCGATGGCAAGGTGGAGGTGGGGGAACTAAACAGTGCAGCTAAAGCAAAGAAGTATCAAAAGAAAAAGAAAAACACAATTGACAAGAGCCAAACAATCTGCACTCAGATTTTTTGGTCCCTTTCCCCACTTTTTACTTAGTAGTTCTGGATGCAGAAGAAGAGCCTGATCCAAAGCTCACTGAAGTCAATTAGATTCTTTCCAATTACTTCAATATCCTTTGGCTCAGGCCCTGTCTTCAGTTCTTAACATACTATTGATTTTACCTTCCTTGAAACAGGAACTATAAACGCTTAGAAAAGGATGGAAAGATTGTTTATTTTCACTCTGAGTCTCGTTTCTGCTGCTTAAAGAGGAGCATGGCCAGAGGAAAGGGGATGTGGCTGGAGCAATGCTGAGCTCTGGCCATCCCTAGTTGCCAGAACAGCCACTAAGGGGCTGTTGCAGCCGCATGTAATTTAGAGATGCCCTGAGGATGCGGGTAGAGGGCATAAAGCGAAATACAGCCACCTTTGCCCTCCCCACTCCAGTACTAAGCACAGCGCAGCCAGACATGAAGACTGGGCCCCTTGCACCAAAACTTTGTATTGTGGTTGTTTTAAAAGATCCCATATAACCTTACACCCAAATCCACACCATTTCCAGTCACTAAATCATACTGCAGAACATATCCTATGGTCATACCATACATCGCTGATCGTCCATGCATGGGAAAGTGCCAGTAGTCCTCTTGCCTAAGAGCGTGTGAGGTGCCATAGCAAAGGGGTGTTGAGAGATCAGCCATGGTGTGACACTCCCATCTGCAGGAATAGAATTCCCCCCCCGATTTACTAGCAGACCTTCAAGTTGGCATTGAGTGTTGTTTCCTGTCTGAGAATGGGACATCAGTCAGTCAGAGGTGTAATGGGCTGGTTTCATCTGTTACAGCTCTCCAAGCAGACTTAACAATAGGTCTGATAGAGCCATGTGCAGAAGCACATACAGATTGGATGTTGGTGTATAATTCAAGCGTCCACTAATAACACAAGTGGCTGCATTCAGCTCCGTGTTGACAAGCTAAATTTATAGATCTTCACTTTCAAGTGTTCCAGGTGACACCAGTGTGTCAGGCTATGGTTGAGTTTTACTCCCAAGTATGTGACAACCAGATAGAATGGCAGTAGCCCTACATGGGCATGGACCAAGATGGGCTGATTGGCAAGACGACTGTTTAGAGGGAAAGTAGTGCCTCTGCCTTGATTTCAATGAGAATTAGTCTCCTTTGCTGGAAGTAAGTGGTCAAAGTATCCATGTATTGGTTGAGATTCCCTTCAATCTTGTGGAAGTATTTCCAGTGTCAACAATACAGATGTCATCAGCATACACATACTTCTTGGCCTGCTTTTCAGGAAGGTTGTCTGTGTATAATACATTGAACAAAAGAGTAACCAAGAGTGACCCTTGTGGAAGACCACTGCAGAGGCATTTAAGGCGACTGATTTTCTCCCCAACTTGCAGGATAAAGCTTCGACTGTTAATCATTTCTTGAATGAACCAAACTATTGGCCTACAAGGAATAACTTGCAACAGCTTACACAGATGATCAGCGCTGCCAGGGAGTGAAAACTACCTCCTTACAGAGTGGAAGCATCAGTGAGAAAGAGTCTAACAAACTAAATACATTTATGAGTCCATCGCTTGCCCTCGTCTCGTCATCATAGAGCCTGGACCAGGCTCCTCTCTGGCTCTTCCAGAGTTGTCACAACCAGGCACTGACTTGGCCTGGTTTTCTCCCTACTAAGTGACTGTGAGACAGCGTTGCAGACAATAACTCATGTGATGGGAGAGTGCTCATCCTGACATTTCGAGGGTAGTTTACCATGCCTACCCTCCCTTGATACAGGGGCTGTCCTCTGGTTAAGGAACCTGGACATCAAACTCTGATGTCTGCATACGAGAGAGAGAGAGAGAGAGAGAGCGAGCATACATGCACTGCTTACTGCAAGGTACCTGGAAACATTTACATGCCTAGTTCTATACCCAGCAAGGTAGAATAAAAATGTAAGCCAGATCTGTTGAAATGTTAGTGAAATTCTCTGCACATCACGGGACCTTCTGGTAGTTATAACATTCATTACTATGAATTAAATTGGGGCATTCCTATTTCCAGCTGAATTATTGGCTCACAGCATGGCAAACACTTTTAAAATCTCACCGAAAATTATGCTGCATCTGAAAGGAGAGTATGAAATTACACTATCACTGTACAGCAATGCCCATGTCAGATCCAATCAAGAGGCTAGAAAAAAATATAGAGTACCAGAAAAGTTATAGGAGATAAGATTGATCCCAAAGTCAAGGAGCAGTCTAGAAGAGAAGTGAAAGATAACAAAATCAATCCATGCTGCATAGAATGTAAGAATGGTTTGCTAGAGATAAAAAAAAAAAAAGACCATATCATCTTATCTGGAGTGTATGATGCACACTCAGGTTGGAGTTTATTTCTGTACAACTGAATATGTTAAAAGGTCAAGGAACAAAAGGGAAAATTGTGGGGGGTCAAAAGTCAGATGGGAACAAAAAATACAATTAATTTTTATATCAAATCCTCACTGCAGAGAATTATAAAACACTATGCCATGAGTCAATCATAAAAAGGGAACAGTGAAGTTTTAAGGCAAGATAAGTAGAGAGGAATTTGCTTAGTGAGAAGGAGGGAGAAAGCATGTATAACACGGAAACACAAGGGGAAAGAGTAGCTCTGTCACCAGGGAAAATCAAGGGAAGTGGAACAAAAGGAGGTCAAGATTGGAGTAGTAGCTGGGTACGAGCTCAAAGAGAAGCAGTTTTAAGCACATCTGTCCGTGGAGAGTTTGAAAAGCTAGAAATAGACGTTTTTTTCATTAGGATATTTCTGTCTGGTTGAACAGTTATTAATTAGATGACACCTGAATATCAATGGAAATAATTCAATCAGAGCTGACTGGTGCTTTCCATCCAGACCCTCCCGCTAGTTAACTAGTTTTAAAAATTGTTATGTCAATTAAATTAATAGTTTTGTTTTGGGGCTAGAAGGGTTCATTAGCATCTAGTGTCTGATCTCTTGCATAACATGGGGGGTGGGGGAAATGCTGTGCTCTCTAAGGCAAAACTCAAGACCTTCAGATTATGACAGAAATGCAAGCAGCTCTGCTAAGAACATACCCCATAAAATGAGTCCAGCCAGCCAGCCCAGGGTCCTAACACTAATGCACATGTACACATGCAGTGTTGTTGTCTCCCATGTTGAAAACCTCAGATAAAACATGGCATCACATACATGCTGATTAGTAACATATTAATGTCTACCTTGCCTTTGTGTTTCAACACCCCTTCCACCTGCTACCAATCCATATTCCCATCTCCTCTTCCTGCATAGCACCTCTTTCAAGCCTACTATTTTCAAGGTGCACTTGTGAGTCACTTGCCTATGGTAAATCCCCTGTACATCGAAGGATTCTCTCCCCACAAGGAAATCCCATCCTCCTCATCATCTGTATTCATTGCTGCCTTCCCCTGAAGAAGGCTGCACACGCCAGCAATCAATTTCTTTAGGCAGCTTTCCTGTCTTTAGCACTAAGTGACTACTTATTAGATGGATAGGGGAAAGCTGTAGCCTGTGGGCAGTAATATTTATCATGACAGTGAAGAGCTTTCCAATTCGGTATGTAGCTGGGGGCTTGGAAGGAAGAAGAGGGCTAAAATTATGCCAGGATTGAATCCTGGCAATTCAAGGAGTCCAGTATCCTGCAGGATGGGAGGCCAGATTAAATAAAATCTATCCCCATCTCCATCTTCCAGCAGCTGAATTCCAAGAGAAATATTGTTTTCATTTCACCTTTAATCTGCAAATAAAGTTTGTCTTTAGGAATAGCATAGAGGGGTGGAGATGTGGGGAGGAAAGTGAGGGGCAGATTAATTATTTTTTCCCTTTGGACTAGGTCAGCGTTACCCTGTGCATAAACAAACTACAGCTCAGAAAATGAACCTTGGCGGAGAAAGTGCAGAGTGGTATTGATTCTCTAATGTTACTGCAGACACTCAGGGTCTGCAGTGGAGTTTTAATGAATTAACGAGGAACAGAATTTATGCCTTTCCAGCGAACTGGGCAAACTGCATCTACGTACATGCAAAACTGCAGAGCCAGCTGTTTGGTTTTGTTTTTATCCCACCCATGAACAGCTTCAGCTGGCCATGGAATCGGGAACAGAAACACCCAGGTGCATTAGAGCCTGCAGACATCAAATGATTAACCAAGCCATTAAAAGAAAAAGACTAAACACCAACCAAAAAACCCCAAGGCTTTCCTAACTCGGGCTGCAGATCAGCCTGATTTGAAGAGCAGTGTCTTGGGGAAAGGTGCCAGAAGGAAAGACTCTTGTGGCTCGGACAATAGCTGGGTTTATGTCACACACCAATTTTTGCCCCTGTTATAGTAGGGTTACCATACGTCCGGATTTCCCGGGACATGTCCGGCTTTTTGGTCCTCAAATCCCCGTCCGGGGGGAATTTTCAAAAAGCCGGACATGTCCGGGGAAATAGGGAGGCATAAGCCAGGGTCTGCCCGGCCCCAGCACGACCCGCCGAGTCTGCAGCGCAGCCCAGCCGTCCGGCTACATTGTAGCGAACTCGGGGTGGGGGAGAGGGGGCGCAGCCACAGAAGGCGGCGGAGGAGCCACTGCTGCCCCTGCAGGCCGGGCGGACCGCGCACCCCAGCCGAGCCCGCAGGACCACGGGGAGGCCGGGCCCAGCCAGCGGCTCGGGCTTCCCTCGCGGGTGGGGACCCTTCCTTCCTTCCTTCCTTCCAGCGCTGCGGGAGCTGTTTCCAGCAGGGACAGACAGGCCGGGGGACATGCTCGGCGGCAGCAGGAAGGAGGCTGCGGCGCGGGGCGGGGAGTGCGGCATATGCCGGGGCTGCAGGGACCCGCGCCGCCCCAGTCGCCGCTGAGCGTCCGAAGCCCCTGCCAGGCAGAGGCTGCCGGGGGAGTGGGGGAGCAGGGCAGGCGGGGGGCGCAGAGGCTGCAGGGCGAGGAGGAGCAGGGCAGGCAGGGGCATAGAGGCTGCAGGGGCGGGGGGAGCAGGGCAGGCAGGGGGCGCAGAGGCTGCAGGGGTGGGGGGGTGCAGGGGCTGCAGAGTGAGTGGGGAGCAGGGGTCACAGAGGCTGCAGGGCAAGGGGGGGTGCAGAGGCTGCAGGGTGAGTGGGGGTCACAGAGGTTGCAGGAGGGAGTGCAGGGGCTGCAGGGCGAGTGGGGACCAGGGGTCACAGAGGCTGCAGGGCAAGGGGGGATGCAGAGGCTGCAGGGTGAGTGGGGAGCAGGGAAGCACTTAGCAACCCCCAACCAAGATCAGAGCGGGAGGGAGGAGGGGGAATGAGGGGTGCTCAGAGGAGGGGGCAAAGACTTTGGGGAAGGGGTTGGAATGGGGGCGAGGAAGGGGCGGGGTTGGGGTGGAACCGGGGGTGGGGAAGGGGCGGAGTTGGGGCAAGGCCAGGGCCCCCATGGAGTGTCCTCTTTTTTCAGTGTTGAAATATGGTAACCCTAGTTATAGCAACATCGCCTATTAGCCCACGGAGCCTGTCCATATCCAAACAAAGTGCGGGAGCAGAAATGGAAACTGTACAAACTGGTTAAAAAAATGCAGCTCAGGGATGATGTGCACGGCAGTGTTGCCAATTCTCATGATTTTGTCATGAATCTCATGACAATTATTGTGTTCCTTAAAGCCCCAGCTCCTGGAGTCAAGTGGATACGTGATGATTTCAGCCTTCATTCTTAAAGAAAAAATATGTTTCCAGCCCTCATTGCCGTGGGGAAAGCTTCCAAGTGTGACCGCAGTGCACCATAAAGACTCACCCTAAAGCAGAAGGCAAATAAAAAAACCACCACATCTATTATTTTTACACAGTCTCATGATTGTAACGCCAGTCTCTTTTTTGGTGAGCCTGACTCATGATTTTTGAACATCTGGGGTTGGCAATATTGCATAAGTTACCTCCCCTTACGCTCAGCCTCCCTTAGGCCTACTTACACCTACCTCCTGACTGTAAAGGAGTCCAAACTGCTGAAGCTTACCTGCTGAGACAATGGAAGGAAGTGTAAGTTAAAACAGTCTCCTACCTATTTTAGCTTACACCTTCTGACTGGCACGTAAGTTTAACTAGACTCCCATACCTAGTGTGCATAAGCAGATCTAAAACTAGTGTAAGGGAGCCATATTTTCCTCTCATTTACACTGATGGAAATCTGGAATAGCTCTATCGACTTCAGTGGTGTTACTCTCTATTATATTAATGTAACTGAAAGCAAAATTGTCTCAGGAAGTCTAACTTACACCCCCTTACGCGCCACTAATTAATTTGGTTCTTCATATCCAAAATCGGGTTGGTTGATTCTTTTAACAACGTAAGTTAAAGCCCTTTGGGAAGGAGAAAGGCTGGCTCTATGAAACAGCCTGCAACGTATAAGGGAGCAGCAAAATGTTTCATAACTGGGGCTATGTGGAGGGCTGCGTGTGCGGAGGGGAGTAGGGGGAAGAGATTTGTTGCTTTGATGAGGGCAGCAGAATCCGTAGAGGTAGCTCTGAGGTCCTCCTAGCAGCTCACGAATTTAACCTTTGACCCAACTATTTCATGAGAAAATTGCTGTGGTACAAAGGAAATGGGAACTTACAAGCCCTTTCCTGTTTCTTTGATCAGCTGACTACACTTACAAAGAGGTATTTGTTTAAATCAATGCTGTCACATGTCTATAATTTTAGACAGGTCTGTTCCTTTCATTCCTACTGTGAGCAAGAGTCTCAGCAGGTGTAACAAGGCATAGCTCCATTGACTTCACGAGCGCCACTCCAATTTACACAGCCAAAGATCTGCCCCCACTTTATTCTTTTTTCCAGGTAACTACGCTGGATTTTTGTGATGCTGCTTTTATGGCAATGAAATAACTAGTGGTCGGTGCTGAATCCTCACCATCAAATGCGGCCATCTTTCTCTTAAGTCAAAGGCATTCCCAAATTCTGTAGCTGCTATATGGCTTCAACGATTTCCAAAGGAATAAAAAAGGGCTGAGGAGCAGATTTTTAAAGGTATTAATGTGCTTAAAGATGCAGCTAGGCGCCTATTGGGATTTCAAAAGCACCTAGACACCTAACTCCCATTGTAATAAATGTGAATTCAGCATTTTGTAAATCTCACACAACAACCATCTGCATCCTTAGGTGCCTAAATATCTTTAAAAATCCAGCCCTCAGCCTGTAGGGTAATGCAGCAGAAAGCTGGTCCAAATCTTTCCTCTTTATTCTCCTAAAAGCAAAGGATTATTTCTTCCTTTTCCGCAGCTGGGATCTGACATCCTGGTGCCCTGCAGTGGTATGAATCATTGAAACACTCCTCTCTCCCTCATCCCCCCTGAACTTGTGGATTTGTTATGCAAAAAAACTGCAGCTCAGAAAGTAGTTGACAAAACACAGCTCTGAAAGCAGCACAAATGCCAGTCTGAAATGCTGCTAACCTTTTCCCCTCTCTGCCCCAGAAAAAAGGGGACAGTGAGTGCGGCCATGCTGGGAAAAGGTGTATCTGCTTGGGGGCAGCAGTGCAACATGTGAACATACAATTCTAGGACTGTGACGTTTGTACTGCAGCACTGCTGGGGACGGGAGCAGGAGAATAGTCAACTGACTCCCATTCAACATTTTTCACCCTCATGTGTTTCTTCTCAAAGGTTTCTGTCTAATACCAAAGCAGTACATGGGGACGTATTTTCTAGCATGAATGATGGTACTAAGTTAGTAGGATGGGGCTGTGATGTAATGAAATGTTTGGCTGAGAATTCTTTGGGAGAGTCTTAATCATAAGCACGGCGAGTATTTCAGTTTCATGGAAGGAAAGAGACGTGGATTAGACCGATTCTTTATTCTAGCTGAATTCCAAGGAAAATGAATGCTGACAACTCCAAATTCTGCACGTAAGAAGGTAAGAGTTCAGATTCTGATACTTTTATTCTCATTCTTGAATAGATTACTCTGCAAGTAGTCCACTGAAATCAATAGGACCACTGATTGTGTGCAGAGTGCTATTCAATATGAGTAAAGGTATAGGAATCTGGCCCATAGACAAGTCAGACTCACCGTGACTTCTGATCCTGATTCATACAACCAGACTAAATTTAATTTTGAGCTAAATTTAACCAGAGATGGACAAAGGACACCATAATGGAAGGACAGATGTATAGCACCAAACTAACACCATGATGGCAAAGGACAAGGTGAGATTCCATCAGGGATCTGCACATGTGCTGCAAGTTGTTTGTGGGTCTGTTTGTAAATACAGTAGTGGCACTGGAGCTTTAACACTCCTAGTAGCTCTAAGAATTCGTTACCACCAACACATAGTGACTTAAAGATACGAACCCTGACAGTTATGGAGGGATAGTCATGATCAGTGTTGGACGAATAGGAGTGTTGCATTTCTAGCAGTGGACTCTCAACCATAAAAAATAAATCTTCAGTGGATACAAATATTTATTAAAAAGTAGAAATCTGAAGGCAATGGAGAGAGGGGAGGAAGAGGAGAAAAAGAATAGAGAAATTAATGAAGGAGAAGCAGCATGGAGGAGAGAAGAAAATAGCATCGGCTCATTCTGTATTTGCCGTATGACACTATATAGGCTTTATGGAATTGAAGCTGCAGGTAAAAGGACATATAGCATAGACAGGGAATAGATAGATGATTGGTGAAATGGGCAGATTAATATTAGGACAGGCAGGAAAAACTAAAGAATTCAGAGAGAGAGAGAGAAAGAGAGCATGCACAAAGTTCTGAGCAGTCCTTTTACTGTGTCTTGCAGATAAACTCTGAATCATAAGTGTCCTCAGTAATAACTTCTGCCTGTCAGCTGGTGCTTTCACCTGTCCAGACGTAGGGCAAAAGTCAGATAAACTCTCTTCAAATGGGTGATGTGTGAAAAGAGCCTCAGATAGTCAACAAGGAACTCTACAATAGAAGTATTTTCCACCCATTTTTCCTACCTACTTTAAAAGGGAAAGCGTGTTCACCTGGCAGCTTCGCTATCTAGCAAAGCCAATATTCTGTGGCATCTCAGCCCCATCCAGCTCTGTTCCCATAATAGCACGGCAGGCTCACTCACTTCGCTTGCAGGAAAATGTTCCTTCTGAAGGGGGATTTTCACATCAAGGAAACCTTAGAAATCTACTGCATATTCTTAAGATCAATTAATATTCCTCCTTTTGTTTCTCCTACTTTACCTTTCAGTTTTTATAAGTAAAAAATATAATAGTACTTTGCATTTCTATAGAATCTTTCATTACAGTAACATCAATCATTTTACAAACATGAAAGAAGTCTCATAACATCCTGTGAAGTAGAAAGAGGTACCTCACTTACAAATGAAATGAAGTCACCTCTGCATTGGAATGCAGCTCTTGTTTAATAGTACAAAGCAAACAGCACAGCAGTAAGACAGGAATGAAGAATTCCATATCCAATTGAAACTGAAGGGGAAATATAGGTTGTCGGACTATAATTACTGCATGTTTAAATTTGATTAGGATATCAGAGTTAACACCATTCTCTGACTAAAAGTGCCATGGGATCTTTGGTGACCACAGACGCTCTGAACCTCTGTGGGATGTCTCATCTGAAAGACTTCACCTCCAGCAGCACAGTGCTCCCTAATGCTAGGCTGAGCCACTGGTTCAGCATCACCTCAGAAGGAAGAATGGCACTCCTGCATCAGCACCATCACCTTCTGCAGAATCTAGATGTTCCATGACATTCTCCCCAGCTAGCCCAAACCCTGTTTAGTTTGTGAAATCTGACCACAATCCAAGCTACAGGAGGACACAGTGGGACATACTCTGATAAATGGGTTTGGTGAACATTTGTGGCTGCCTGCCCTGTTTCCTTACAAAGCATTTAATGGGAACAAACCTCCACATTCTAGTGAACAGACACTAAGTAGCACACACTGTGGCTTACTCTAATGGGCACATCACTTTACGCGCAAGCTTCACCATTTGTCCTGCCCTCTAATTACAAAATGTAAAATGAACATCATTCATAACTGCATCATAAAAAGTGAGCTATGAGTGATTTAAAGGCATGGGGTAAGCTCTTTATTTAATGAAGCAGGCATTTGCTAGGTTTTTCCTGGGTCATCTTTCAGGCATTAAACTGGAAGAAAGGAGAAGGTAACTGCTTTTCCTGGATATCGTAAAATGTGTTCCTGACGAGCAACGATTAGTTCCAAGTGTTTTCCATGCAACCTTAGTTTTACAGTAGTGTGTGCGCACTACTGTCAGTTTTATACAAATACACACACGCATATTTTAAGAACAAACATACAACACCAAACTCTGACAATGAGGTCAAAGTCCAACTATGGCCCCATCTACACTGGCAAGTTTCTGCACAGTAAAGCAGCTTTCTGCACTCTAACTCCTGAGGTGTACACACTGCCAAGCCACTTAGTGCACAGAAACTACACAGTTGTAGTGCTCTAAAAAAAACCACCCTGACGAGAGGTGTACAGCTTTCTGCGCCAGGGTTACAGCACCAGTGTAGACACCATGATGATTTACAGCGCTGCGATTGGCCTCCGGGAGATGACCCACAATGCCTGATCTCACCACTCTGGTCATCGGTTTGAACTCTATTGCCCAGAAATGGCATCAACTGGTAGGCGGGGTCTCCAATGATCACAATGGGCATTTTGACTTCCCCTACGGTAATCTTCTGGTCCAGGAAGAAAGTCCCTGCTTGCAGCTTCTTGAACAGGCCAGTGTTCCGAAAGATGCATGTGTCATGCACCTTTCCGGACCAGCCTGCGTTAATGTCTGTGAAACATCCACGGTGATCCACAACTCCTGGAGCACCATTGAGAAATACCCCTTGCGATTAATGTACTCAGTGGCTAGGTGGTCTGGTGCCAGAATTGGAATGTGCATGCCATCTATTGCCCCTCCGCAGTTAGGGAAGCCCATTTGTGCAAAGCCATTCACAATGTCACGCATGTTGCCCAGAGTCACGGTCTTTCAGAGCAGGATGCGATTAATGGCCCTGCAGACTTCCATCAACACGAGTTCAATGGTCAACTTTCCCACTCTGAACTGGTTAGCGACCAATCGGTAACAGTCTGGAGTAGCCAGCTTCCACAGTGCAATCGCCACGCGCTTCTCCAACGACAGGGCATCTCTCATTCTCGTGTCCTTGTGCCGCAGGGCTGGGGCGAGCTCATCACACAGTCCCATGAATGTGGCTTTCCTCATCTGAAAGTTCTGCAGCCACTGCTCATCATTCCAGACGTGCATCACGATGTGATCCCACCACTCAGTGCTTGTTTCCCGAGCCCAAAAGCGGCGTTCCACTGTGGTCAGTACCTCCGTGAAAGCCACAAGCAATCTCGTGTCATAGCTACTATGTGTGGTGAGATCAATGTCACACTCCTCTTGACTTTGTAGTTTAAGGAATAACTCCACTGCCACTCATGACATGTTGGTCAGAGCGAGCAGCATACTGGTCAGCAGTTCAGGATCTATTCCTGCAGCCTGAAAGAAGCAGGGCACACAGTACACAAACTGTTGAAAGATGGCGCCAAATGTGGATGGAAGCATAGGGTTTGCTGGGATGCAAAGCAATGCATCACGGTGCATTGGGACTTGACCCAGGATGCCCTGCAACCCCCTCCGCCTTCCCACAAGTCTTAGCGGCAAAAGAGAAAGAGGTGCTCCGTGGGATAGCTGCCCAGAATGCACCGCTCCAAATAGCGCTGCAAGTGCCGCAAGTGTGAACAGGCTATTGCACAGGCAGCTGTCAGTGTGAACACACAACAGCAGTTTTCCTTCGGCGCTCTCTGAGCGGCGCTGTAACTGCCAGCACTGTAACTTTGCCAGTGTAGATGTGCCCTATGACACTTCACCATGGATTTGTGTGTCTGTTGCATTTTTAATAGAGGGGTGGCACACAGCTTTATCCTACTGGGAATATCTAGGGTGGGAGGAAGGATTGTGCTTACTTAGAAAGTGGATGGAATTGCTGCTGTGGCAAAGCAACAATAATGCATCACCGCAAGAGAAGCCTTAACTATTCAGCATATCAAGGCTACAGACTGTAGGGATATTAAAGAAGGTACTAACAGTGATTCCCCCAAGAGACAGTGACCCCCTCATAATTTGGCCCCCACACTTTAAAATCCAACAGTTTCACCAAGTACAAAAATATCTTGGGTCTTCTGTTAAAACTTGTAAGCTACTGTCTGTAGAAACCATTGATTATATCTATCCTGTGAAAGATACTTTACTACTATGTAAAACTTACAAACAAGTTAACTGACTTTGTTCTTGAAGTAATTGATACAATGTAAACAAACACTATAAGCTGTTAAGTGACTTTCACTTCATTCAACGGCTCCTAGGACAGACCCCCCACCCTCTGTGATTAAAGGGCCGGGAGTCTCAAATGAATTAG
>NW_020664522.1:688134-713016 GCF_002925995.2 Terrapene triunguis | reverse complement strand
CAATTCCCATTCTGGAACAGGGCCCCATTGTGCTAGGCACTGTACAGTTACACAGGCAGAAACAGTGTAGAACTCATCGTCTAAGCAGGCAAACAGTGAGTGGAATAGGGGATAACATTGTGTGTGTAAGTAAAAATACACACATAAATTGTTAGGTACAAATACACATTGGCTTTCAGTGGCCTTAGGGATCAGTTAAGGGACGGTGTTCATGTGTTAAGGATTGATATGTTAGAAAGGACTAGCATGTTTGTGGGAGAAGTCGACAAGAGTGTGTGGAGGCTGGCATCACAAGTGGGTAACACAATAAGAGGTGGGATTAAACTACAGAAACATAGGTACCATAGGTGTTTACTGAAACGCAGCTGGCCTCTGATGGAGTTTAGATTGATTCTTTTTGTTTTATGTTGGTTTTATTGCCTGTCCCTCCTCTGTTGCCTCAACTGCTTCAGTTATTCCCTGCAAATCACAATAGCTCTTCTAAGGGTATGTCTACACTACAGGATTAATCCGAATTTAGATAATTCGAATTTGGGAAACAGGTTGTATAAATTCGATTGTGCGCGGCCACACTAAGCACATTAATTCGGTTTTTAACCACATTAATTCGGTGGTGTGCGGCCACACTACCCCATTAATTTAACCACAGTAATTCGGTGGTGTGCGGCCACACTAACCCTAATTCGAATTAACAAAATCGATTTAGGCGCTACTCCGCTCGTCGAGGTGGAGTACAGAAATCGATTTTAAGTGCCCTTTAATTCGAATTAACTGGCTCTGTAGTGTGGACGGGTGAAGGGTTAATTCGGATTAACGCAGCTAAATCCGAATTAAAGTCGTAGTGTAGACCAGGCCTTAGTGATTGCACTGACGCCTACTGACAAGGGCAGATCATTTCAACTCCCAGTAACCTTGTCACCAAGCTTAGCTTTCAGGTTTGCTCTGCTTTCTGGTGTAAGAAAGGAACTGTACTTTCTTCCAAAACCCTCTTTCCCCTCAGTGAAACGATTTAACCCTCTTGAGAGACAAAAGCAAACTCAGCTCTAGGCTCAGAACAAAGTGCTCTGATCTCAGCAATGTCAGGCAAAGGACCCCAGAGTCCCAGCTAAGATTTCTGTTCTTCCTGGTGGAAGCTTTGCCCCGAGAGAATGAAGAAAGGAGGGTACTACAACAATGTTCAAGAGGCACAGAAAGGGAAGTATGTTTTACAGCTGGTTTAATCTCACTAGCGCTGCACATTTACAGCTTGGCAGTTTCATGTGTCCCTGTTCTCTCTGCATTGCCGTTAGTCAGCTTCCTTGATTCCCCATCCAACGCAGAGGTACAATATCTGGCCTCCTAATCCCACTGCTGTAAGAATATCTTTTATTTGACATGCACAATCACCTTCTGAAGAGCTACTGATTGGTAATTAAACAGGTGAGTGCAACCACAAGTTACTAGACTTGATTGGGATCGCTTGGATAGGGTGACCAAGTGTCCGGTTTTTGACTGGAACACCCGGTCAAAAAGGGGCCCTGGTAAGCTCCGGTCGGCGGTGCTGTGGTGCTAAGGCAGGCTAGTCCCTACCTGTCCTTTCTGGCACTGCGCTGTGCCCTGGAACCAGCCGGGAGCTTGGGGGGCGGTGCCTGCAGTGGGCGAGAGCAGCACGCAGAACTTCCTGCCCTTCCTCCCCCCACCTACAGACCTGCTAGCCGCTTCCAGGCACCCTGCGCCGCTGACTGGGAGCCGCCCCAGGTAAGCCCGCGCCCCCTGCCCCAGCCCTGAACCCCCCCAACCCAGAGCCCCCTCCTGCACCCCAAAGCCTTCATCCCTGGCCCCAGCCCAGAGCCCTCACCCCCAGCCCAGAGACCATACCCCCTCCTATATCCCAACCCCCTCACCCAGCCCTGAACCCCCCCAAACTTGGAGCCCCCTCCTGCACCCTAATCCCCTGCCCCAGACCTGAGCCCCCCCAAACCTGGAGTCCCCTCCTGCACCCCAAAGCACTCATCCCCGGCCCCAGCCCAGAGCCCTCATACACGCTCTGCAACCTAACCCTCTGCCCCAGCCCTGAGACCCCCCTCAATCCAGAGCCCCCGCCTGAACCCCAAAGCCTTCATCCCTGGCCCCAGCCCAGAGCCCTTACCCCCAGCCCAGAGCCCACACCCCCTCCTGTACCACAACCCCCTGGCCCAGCCCTGAACCCCCCCAAACCTGGAGCCCCCTCCTGCACTCCAAACCCCTCATCCCCGGCTCCACCCCAGAGCCCGCACCCCCAGCCAGAAGCCTCACCCCTCCTGCACCTCAACTTCTGCCCCAGCCCAGAGCCCCCTCCCACACCCTGAACCCCTCATCCCTGGCCCCACCCCAGAGCCCTCACCCCCCCTGCACATCCCCCAACCCGGAGCCCCCTCCTGCACACCCAGCCGGAGGCCTCACGCCCTCCCACACCCCAAGCCCCTGCCCCAGCCAAGTGAAAGCGAGTGAGGATGGAGGAGAGCAAGCCACAGAGAGAGGGGGAATGTAGTAAGCAGGACACGGGGCCTCGGGGAAGGGGCGGGGCTAGGGTGTTTGGTTTTGTGCCATTAGAAAGTTGGCAACCCTATTTGCATAGCAGGGCAGAATAATTCCCTCCACTGCAGGAATAACTGAGTGAAATTCGATGGTCTGTGTTATGCAGGAATCCAGACTAGATAAACATATAGTGGGGTCCTGTCTAGCCTTAAGAGTTTATTAAATGGGAGCTGAGCTATTTTGGGGGAGTGAGGGAAGTTTTTTCCCAGCAAAAAAGAGTTACTGGAGAGTTTGCTAAGGAGGAAAGGCCAGTGTGAGGAAACAATGGAAGACTGCATGTCAATTTTTCAATTGTTCTACTCTTTGCAAAACACAAAGTTAGGATGGTTTGGGGCTTTGGGTGGTTTTGTCAAGAATGCAAGTTGTTTCTGTGCTGCAGATCTGCCCAATGCCCTTTTTCAAACATTGTCTTTTTCTTGCAAAATGATCAAATGTCCACCCCAAAAATTCCGCTGAAACAGAGGAGCCTGAAAAAGAATTGGTGTTTGCCTCTCCCTGCACTCCCAGTGGACAACAATCTTTGCAGCTCTTTCTGGAACCATTACCTCATTCTGCCTCAGCCATCAGCTGGTATCTTTCCCTAGAGATTAAACTCCCAGCTTCCCAGCCAGCGACTTGGAAACCTGTCTGTGCAGAAGGCTAAGTTTGTAGTGCCATCTACTGCTGTCTCATAATTTAAACATACAGGCGAGCGCGCGCGCACACACACACAAGCCCACAACGAAAAGCCTTCTCCATTTCATTTTCATGTAGTTAATATCCAAAGCAGTGAAACCTCTTAGTCCAGACAACTCTTGGAGTCAGAGTCCCAAATTTCAGATATACAAAGACCTCAAAGGGTTCAAAGTCATCTTCGGAGAAGACTAGACCAGACTTTTAAATTCCCATAAATTAATACTCCCCCAGTATCAATCAAATTCTCTCTCTTCAGTTTCAGAACCGTCTGAAATAAACAGACAGCATTGTTTTTCTTAGGCCTTGCCTACGAAAAGAAAGGTTTTGCCAGTATAACTGTACTGACAACTCCCCCCATGGTGTGGAGTCACAGCTTATACAGGCAAGAGGTTCTCCCCCTCCCCCAATAATGCTCATACCAGTTTCCCAAACTAAATAAGCTAAACCAACAAAAAGATTTCTTTGCTGGTATAACTGAATCTCCACTAGGGATTTTTGTTGGTTTAAAAAATGTTGTAAAGAATCAGACCCCTAACCAACATTATTATATCAACAAAAGATCTCGCCGTATCCTCATAAAGAACACCCAAACTCCATAGGAATTTTAGTTTACAATTGCTTAAAAAGAAAACCTAAGTAGGTCATGTTCTCAAGAGTTTATTCTTCCTTTAAAGAAATTCATGTTAACAGATATAGCAGTATGGGTATACAGATATAGCTCAAGGACTGGGAGCCACGATCCACCAGGTTCTAATCCCACCTTTGACACTGACTCAGAAAGGTGTCATTTTTTTAATGAAAATGTTTGCAGAAATTGAAAAAAAATTGCCCACATTATCAATAAATACTTAACTGCCTACCTCACATGAATGCTAGTGTTTGAAAAGCACTTTGCAGGTAAGTACTAAGCATTATAAACATTTTGGATAGATATTTTCCAAAGCACCTTAAGTCCCATTTTCAAAAGAGGCTGGCTAACCTAGTGAGGAGGGCTTTAAACTAGCTTCACTGGGGGAAGGAGACCAAAGCCCTGAGGTAAGTGGGGAAATGGGATCCTGGGAGGAAGCAAGAGCAGGAGAGCGCAAGAGGGGAGGACTCCTGTCTCATACTGAGAAAGAGGGACGATCGATGAGTTATCTTAAGTGCCTATACACAAATGCAAGAAGCCTGGGAAACAAGCAGGGAGAACTGGAAGTCCTGGCACAGTCAGGGAACTATGATGCGATTGGAATAACAGACACTTGGTGGGATAACTCACATGACTGGAGTACTGTCATGGATGGATATAAACTGTTCAGGAAGGACAGGCAGGGCAGAAAAGTGGGGGAGTTGCATTGTATGTAAGAGAGGAGTATGACTGCTCAGAGCTCCGGTATAAAACTGCAGAAAAACCTGAGAGTCTCTGGATAAAGTTGAGAAGTGTGAGCAACAAGGGTGATGTCGTGGTCGGAGTCTGCTATAGACCACCAGACCAGGGGGATGAGGTGGACAAGGCGTTCTTCCAGCAACTAACAGAAGTTGCTAGATCGCAGGCCCTGGTTCTCATGGGAGACTTTAATCACCCTGATATCTGCTGGGAGAGCAATACAACGGTGCACAGAAAATCCAGGAAGTTTTTGGAAAGTGTAGGGGACAATTTCCTGGTGCAAGTGCTGGAGGAACCAACTAGGGGCAGAGCTTTTCTTGACCTGCTGCTCACAAACAGGGAAGAATTAGTAGGGGAAGCAAAAGTGGATGGGAACCTGGGAGGCAGTGACCATGAGATGGTCGAGTTCAGGATCCTGACACAAGGAAGAAAGGAGAGCAGCAGAATATGGACCCTGGACTTCAGAAAAGCAGACTGTGACTCCCTCAGGGAACTGATAGGTAGGATCTCCTGGGAGAATAACATGAAGGGCAAAGGGGTCCAGGAGAGCTGGCTGTATTTTAAAGAATCCTTATTGCAGTTGCAGGAACAAACCATCCCGATGTGTAGAAAGAATAGTAAATATGGCAGGCGACCAGCTTGGCTTAACAGTGAAATCCTTGCTGATCTTAAACGCAAAAAAGAAGCTTACAAGAAGTGGAAGATTGGACAAATGACCAGGGAGGAGTATAAAAATATCGCTAAGGCATGCAAGAGTGAAATCAGGAAGGCCAAATCGCACTTGGAGTTGCAGCTAGCAAGAGATGTTAAGAGTAACAAGAAGGGTTTCTTCAGGTATGTTAGCAACAAGAAGAAAGTCAAGGAAAGTGTGGGCCCCTTACTGAATGAGGGAGGCAACCTAGTGACAGAGGATGTGGAAAAAGCTAATGTACTCAATGCTTTTTTTGCCTCTGTCTTCACAAACAAGGTCAGCTCCCAGACTGCTGGACTGGGCAGCACAGTATGGGGAGGAGGTGACCAGCCCTCCGTGGAGAAAGAAGTGGTTCGGGACTATTTAGAAAAACTGGATGAGCACAAATCCATGTGGCCGGATGCGCTGCATCCGAGGGTGCTAAAGGAGTTGGCGGATGTGATTGCGGAGCCATTGGCCATCATCTTTGAAAACTCATGGCGATCGGGGGAGGTCCCGGATGACTGGAAAAAGGCTAATGTAGTGCTCATCTTTAAAAAAGGGAAGGAGGAGGATCCGGGGAACTACAGGCCAGTCAGCCTCACCTCAGTCCCTGGAAAAATCATGGAGCAGGTCCTCAAGGAATCAATTATGAAACACTTAGAGGAGAGGAAAGTGATCAGGAACAGTCAGCATGGATTCACCAAGGGGAAGTCATGACTGACTAACCTAATTGCCTTCTATGAGGAGATAACTGGCTCTGTGGATGAGGGGAAAGCAGTGGATGTGTTATTCCTTGACTTTAGCAAAGCTTTTGATACGGTCTCCCACAGTATTCTTGCCGCCAAGTTAAAGAAGTATGGGCTGGATGAATGGACTGTAAGGTGGATAGAAAGCTGGCTACATCGTCGGGCTCAGCAGGTAGTGATCAATGGCTCCATGTCTAGTTGGCAGCCGGTTTCAAGCGGAGTGCCCCAAGGGTCGGTCCTGGGGCCGGTTTTGTTTAATATCTTTATTAATGATCTGGAGGATGGTGTGGACTGCACTCTCAGCAAGTTTGCAGATGACACTAAACTGGGAGGCGTGGTAGATACGCTGGAGGGTAGGGATCAGATACAGAGGGACCTAGACAAATTAGAGGATTGGGCCAAAAGAAACCTGATGAGGTTCAACAAGGACAAATGCAGAGTCCTGCACTTAGGCCGGAAGAATCCTATGCACTGCTACAGACTAGGGACCGAATGGCTAGGTAGCAGTTCTGCAGAAAAGGACCTAGGGGTCACAGTGGACGAGAAGCTGGATATGAGTCAACAGTGTGCTCTTGTTGCCAAGAAGGCTAATGGCATTTTGGGCTGTATAAGTAGGGGCATTGCCAGCAGATCGAGGGACGTGATCGTTCCCCTTTATGCGACATTGGTGAGGCCTCATCTGGAGTACTGTGTCCTGTTTTGGGCCCCACACTACAAGGAGGATGTGGAAATATTGGAAAGAGTCCAGCGGAGGGCAACAAAAATGATTAGGGGTCTGGAGCACATGACTTATGAGGACAGGCTGAGGGAACTGGGATTGTTTAGTCTCCAGAAGAGAAGAATGAGGGGGGATTTGATAGCTGCTTTCAACTACCTGAAGGGGGGTTCCAAAGAGGATGGATCTAGACTATTCTCAGTGGTGGCAGATGACAGAACAAGGAGCAATGGTCTCAAGTTGCAGTGGGGAAGGTCTAGGTTGGATATTAGGAAACACTATTTCACGAGGAGGGTGGTGAAGCACTGGAATGCTTTACCTAGGGAGGTGGTGGAATCTCCTTCCTTGGAGGTTTTTAAGGCCCGGCTTGACAAAGCCCTGGCTGGGATGATTTAGTTGGGAATTGGTCCTGCTTTGAGCAGGGGGTTGGACTAGATGACCTCCTGAGGTCCCTTCCAACCCTGATATTCTATGATTCTATGATCTAGGTGCTTTTGAAAATTGTGTCGTTTGTCCAGTGTTTGATAACTAATATCCCTAAAAGAGTATGACACAGAAAAGTCTTGTAAAGAAGAACAGGGTCAATTTTTACGGGGGGGGGGGGGGGGAAGGGGGGGGGACACAACAAAAATACCAAGTGAGAACATTCATCTAAATGATTTTTTTTCTCAAATCAGATAGGAAGATAGGGTGGGCCTGAATTGGGAAGGGACTTGAAGGTAAGAACAAGAAGTTTATGGTTGAAGTGAGGAAGAAGGGACTCAAAGAGAGGGATGACATACAGCAATGGGCTAGGATGATGATCTCTGCAGCAATATTTTGAATAGATTTGAGAAAGGACAAGGTGAGAGATGTTCAGGGCTTGGATGAGAGTTTTGTGACTGTGGGTAGAAAGAAAAGATCATATTTCTGAAATGCTGAGTGGAAGAAGTGGCAAAATTTAGATCACAGCTCTACAGTCCTAACATATAAACCCCTTGTTCCCCTACAATTGCTATTTCAATTGCACAGAGTCTCTAAGGCCAATCTCAGACAATTGTTCTAAATTATGTCAAATGGTATGTTTTTTTTCCGGGTGTGTTCCAAATAAGTTTTTGGTTTTTTTTAATTAGAAAAGATTTTGAGATGCATTACAGTCTGACTGTCCAATTACAGCTTACAATTTAATTACATTTACTTATATGGCATCTTGTAACAGTTTGACATGTTCAGCAGAGACAATTGTTGGACAATGTTAAGAAATATAATCTATTGATTGCAACCCTCATGGGTATTCTTCGGTTGAAAGCCATATCATATAGCTCCATATTTTCATTTTTTTATAGACCAAACAGTGCTCATTTATAATTTCAGCACTATCCAGATTTTGTTTCTTATACAAATATGCCATGTGAGCCAAAAATTATGTATTTAATAAAAATGAAGCAAAAAAAAATTCTTATTATAAATCATGTTTATCACAGTAATTTCTAAGGATCACCCCAAAATGCGGCCCCCTGGTGCCAGGCACTGCACAAACACAGAGTGGCAGAAAGACTGTAAACTCTTCTAGGCAGGGACTAAGCAAAAACACAGGCCCAGGGTGGAGGAAAGGGGTATATCACAAACAGAGTGAACTATGTGATGGCAGATAACATTATAATTCCATGGATCGGAAATCACGCGTGAGTCTCAAGCACAGGCCTACCATCAAAATCTTCCAATTCAGTACAGTGGAGAGAAGGGGCTGGGAACGATCTCATCCTGATTTTTGACTCCCAACTGTGTTGAATTTACTATCTTCCATTGGCCTGCGCAGAAAATATGCAGTAGCCATTATACTGATCATTTTAGGCACGCCAGCTTTTCCATAACCAAACATGCCACATTCTACAGTCCATTCCGTCAGTCACTGGGGTTTCCCAATTCTTTTCACTATCTTTTTTTTTAAAGCAGGCAAAATGAGATGTGGTGGATCTACCTGATAGCAATTCTAGTAGATAGGGTTGCCAGCCCTCCAGGATTGTCCTGGAGTCTCCAGGAATTAATCTTTAATTAAAGATTATGTCATGTGATGAAACCGTACTCGTACAGCCAGATGTGGCCCTTGCCCATACTCACGTTAAAGAGTACTTCATTTTGCAAGCAGTTCCATGTAAAGCAATGGGACTACTCGTGGATTAAGGCACTAGTCATCGTGAGTAAGGGGAGAAGGTACCTAACAAATAGGCAACTGGATATAAAGACAAATCCTTCTCTTCTGTTAACAAGCCTATTTTTCTTTCCAGTTAAATTCTGCCCCAAAGGTTCAATTTTAGGGTATGACCACAAGCGGTAAAAAAATGGAGATATCCTATCTCCTAGAACTGGAGGGGACCTTGAAAGGTCATCGAGTCCAGCCCCCTGCCTTCACTAGCAGAACCAAGTACTGATTTTGCCCCAGATCCCTAAGTGGTCCCCTCAAGGATTGAACTCACAACCCTGGGTTTAGCAGGCCAATGCTCAAACCACTGAGCTATCCCTGCCCCCCTCAGCCTTTAACACTCAATGAGATTCCTGGCCATTTTAGTTATTCCCAGTCCTATTCCGGGGAATGACATATACAGAGGGGTGGGGAGCCCGGTTCAGCAATATCACCTTTTTTCAGCATTCACAACTAGGGCAGCAAACATGGGTTCAGCCAAAAGCACTCCTTCCAATTTAATTTTGTCGGCAGGTTTCTGGTAGAGTTGCTCGCTCAGAACCGAAGAAATGTCCCACCTCCTCCCAGTGGTCATGCTCAGGGGAGGTCAACGTGCATAGATTGAAATGTTTACAGAGCAGCCATCCAATAATACGTTTGTTTCCTTCTCGTTGCCAACTGTTGGGGACGTGCAGGATTGCCTGTACATTTGGAGTATTTTCCTCTTCCAGACATAACATGCCAAGGACTAGAGTTGTGTCTCTAGAACAGTGGTTCTCAACCCGCAGCCCAAATTAGCACGCAGCTGCGGCCCAACTGTGCTCAAAAAAATTCAAAATTTGCAGCTCCGGTCTGGCAGGGGGTGGGGCTGACTGAGGGGCAGGCAACGGGGGGGCTCTGGGCAGCGAGGAGGTGGAGGCACTGGGCAGTGGAGGGTTTGTGGGTGGTGCAGGGCAGCAGAGGCCTGGGAACTACGGGTGTGGGGGGGGTGCTGCAGCACCTCCAGGTTTTACTTGGGGTTCAGCTCTTGGCCCTGCGCCACAGGGTCCCAGCTCCTGGCCCTGCTCTGTGGAGGGGTCTCTGTGTGGGGGGCACTGGGCAGGGGAGCGCTGGGTATAGGGAGTTGGGGGAGTGCTGTGGGGGGCGGCATGTGGTGTGGGTCTGCCCCCGAGGGAAAGGGGCAGACTGGCAGTGCAGGGTGGGTAAGCCAATGTGTGCCTGGCACAGTGGTTCTCAACCTGTGGCCCTCAATGGTAAATAGGTTGAGAAGCACTGCTCTAGGACACAGCCTTTAATAAAGGGTGGTGCATCACTGTGCCACCTAAGGAGTTATACAAGGAGGGAACTGTAGCTGAATTCCCATCTCCTCCTCCTCCCCAGTTGCTCCTAGGGGGTGCTGACACACCAGCTCAGCTATGCTGGCTAGTGCATGATGAGGACAGAACAAAGGCTCCACCCAATCCCCACCTCTTCATCTGCTCTTGTGTGTGTGCACACGCATGTGCATGTCAGGGGACAAGCTTGTGCTGTGCTTTTACCTAGGCAAACCCAGATATCCTGTACAGAGGTGTAAGGGGAGGGTCTTACAACCCCATGTAGGGGTGCAGCCAGCCTTGCAATCTAGCCCTAAACTATGCTTACTTCTGATATGGGCCAGTGTCCTCTAAGCACTAGAAGGTGATGCCAAGTATAATTTTTTCACTTGTGACTTACGTTAGAATTGGAATTAATCTATTCGGAGGTGAAAGGCTAATGTGGCAACCCGGCAAAGAGTGCTGGGTGGTGCAATGCTGGAAGTTTTAAACAATAATTACCTCTTTTTTAAAAGCAGTGACCTCCAAAGCTGTCACACAGAGTCTAACAGTGCTGCATTTCAATCAGAGAAACCATATTTCGGATTGTTGCAGTTCAGTGTTTAAAAGAACTGCATTTTTCTGATTCAGAAGCCATGGTGAAGCAGTGCCAGACTTTTCAGAACTGTATCAGTCAAAAACTTTATATGGATTAGAAACTGAAACAAAAGGCGGATTGGTTCAGCACTAACAAAGCAGACCAAGTGTCTTGCTCTGAGGCTTCTCAGTTACTCATCACACTCAGATGTGTCCAGTAGGTAGCACTGTGCCAGTCTACTAGTAACACAAATTACAGTAGTTCCCCTCCCCCCGGCAGTGTTCTCACTGGTACGAGAGAAAATGTTCACAAGATAGGGATTTCAAGCCTTGCAACTAATATTAGAAATGACCTAAAAACATGGGGACATTTCCATAGAAATCATCAGCGATAACTACTAAGCTTCTCTACCTCTGACCTTCTTCTTTTGTTTTTTGTTACTGTTTGTTCTCTATGCGAGTCTTCTTCCAAATCATTGTTGTGCAGCTTCTTTTCTTTACTGATGTTTTATATTGGCTCGTGCATTATCTGTTGCTTCAAAGAAAACTCTTAATTTTACTGGTGGCAGAGGTGCTACCAATCCTGTCCCTGCTCCAGCAAAGGACTCTGTATGAAAAGCAAGAGACACTGGAAACACAAGCAGAAAAGGGAAACACACAGAACCATACATCTTAGAAACGAGTTTTGGGGAAAGAAGGTGGGAACACGTGGAGCAGTTTGGGGAGCCACAGAGGGTAAAACAACATCAATATTCATCTTTTAGCAGCACTCATACTGCCCTAAGAACATATCCAACCTTGGAAACAAAAGACAGCCTCTAACGCAGTGGTTCCCAAACTGGGGTTCATGAACCCTCGGGGGTTCACGAAATGTTACAGGGGGTTCTCGGGGAAAAATCCCCTAATGGCAGACAGAGCTGTCCTTAGGGGCCCTGGGCAGCACGGGACCAGCAGCCCGGAGCCCCTGGACTTCCAAGAGCTAAGCAGATCAAAGCAAGCATATCTATCACACTGAGGAGATTTAAACTTCAAGACTCCTTATAAGAAATGGAAAGGGAGGTGGATATTTTTTGCTGTTTTTAAAATTAAATAGGCAGCTAGTATTGTTTTTAAAATTATTATGAAGAACAAGTTTAAGCTTTGTTGTAACGTGTGTTGTTTGCTTGAACTGCTTAAGACCTGAATGCTTGTATAAGAGGAACTCTTTGAGTTGGCTTCTTAGATACCTTCATGCTGTTTCACATCTGATACCTCTTGATGAAACATAGGAGCCTTGTCTTAAAACAGGCTTATTCAAAGTGATACAAGCTACCAAAGTGAGATCTTGGAAGAGTGTTGCCGTTTTCATAATGTAATAAAAATACTGTAATGATAAATAATAATTAATAATAAATTGTGTGTAATAAGCATGTCACAAAAACAAATTTTATATTTCCAAGATCACTGCTTTTATAATTTATACTCAGGTAAAGGAGAAAATCCCTGGAAATATTCTTTTTTAGGAGGGGGTTCACGAGACTTGACATTTTGGTGAAAGGGGTTCACAGGTTGTTAAAGTTTGGGAACCACTACTCTAGGGAAAGGAACAGGCACAGCAGTGTCTGGGGTTATAAGCACAAAAGCAAGTTGTTCATTTCACTGACTGTCATGAGGAAACTTTGTGAGTGAGGAGGGCAGAAGGGAAAGAATTTGGTCTTCCCTGGGTATTTCACAAGGAGAATATTCTGCCTAGTGATCAGTAGAAGAGGGAGATCTGTAGACTTCAGAATTATGGAGATTCAACAGAGGAAAAAGCAAATCTCTATAGCAAAAATATATATGGGCAAGTGTTACATACATGTATCTAAAGTTGGGAGCGCTTACAAGCCAAGGCAGTGATACAATAATGACTGTATATAGCAACTCTCAGGGAATTGATAACACTATGGCAATTCCTTTACAAGTGATGCTTTCTAATAATTATAGGCCAGATTCTGATACGTGTAATTCCAGCTTAGTAGTACCCTACTTTATGAGTAAGGGCTGATTTCAAATGGGATGCTTCATAGAGGAAGGAACTATTGACTCAGACTATTAGAATCTAGCCCTACATAAATAACTTCTGGCACAGTGTAATAGCATTTAAACTACCAGCGGAGTGGTTCACGTTCCCAGCATTGGTCAGGCCCTTCAGTCAATGATACCTGCAAAAATTCCCAGTATTTTACCCAGCAACGGGAGAGGGGAGATTTTTGCTCTAATTTCACAAGTTGTGCAACAACTTGTACTGTCACAATGCGAGTACAACACTTAATCCAATAAAACATGCCAGGAATGTTTAAAATCCAGGCCTTTGGGATTTCCTCTTCTATAAATGCACCGCAGTTAGAACCAAAAATAGCTCTGAGATATGAAATACTGAACCCACTGGAGCTACACACTGGTGAATCATTCTCCCCTATCCCCCATTTTAGGTGGGAGATCACCACAGGTGAATGGAGAGGTATGGCGTGCATGGAGCCTAGCAATGGGAACAGATGGAAGGTACAAGAGAGTAGAATTATACCTTACGAAAAGAGAATCTCAGCATTTGCTCATCCAGAACATAAATTGGGAACAGTCTATTGGAGACATGAGGTTTCTGTCATTTAATGCAATGCCTTCTCTTTATTCTTGGAAAAAACCCTGCCGTTTCTATTTAAAAGGCAAAGGATATCAAAATACTATTTCTTTTCTGGCTTTCTATTGCCTGCCACTAGATAACCATCTAGAAAAGTTGAGGGAAGAGAAACAGGATAAGGGGATAGCAAAAGCATTGGCAGGTACTCATACAAAGATGAATCCTGCTTGCACAGACACTTTGAAAACTCTTTTTCTTTGGTTTCTCAGCAAATGCAGTAGCCATATGACTGGCAACAGCTTTAAAAACAAACCCCAAACCATCAATCCACAATCACTGCAAAATTGTCAAGTGTTGGAAATACATCCTTTCTGCTTTTCTTTAGAGAAAATCCACTTAAACCTTTATGCTTGTTAATAGCTTATGAGAAGCCGGAGATCTGCAACAGTTACAGCTACATAGCATGCAAATCTCATTCGGACACTGTCATTGTCAATCCTGCCTCCTGTGCGGGAAGCATGTCAAAGGGAAACAAAACAGAGAGTGTGCTGCAGCACTTGACACCACCTCCTCCCCCTGCTTGCAGGGCTGAGTTAGTTCAGAGCCTTCCTGGCTGAATGGTATTCTCTTTTCGAACAGCCCCCCATCACCACCACCCAATGCTTGGGGAAAGCTTTGATGTCTTCAGGGGAGAAAAGCAAACCCTCTTTATCTGTCGCTCTGAACGATTGCTAAGGCATTGCCTTTGTGAAACACTCCAAAGAAACAGTCTGCCATCAGCCCATTGTAAATGCATGCACGTTACATGCAGAAATACCTTGTAAAATATACGGATATGCATCGGTGCAGGATGAATGGAATAAAAGGAAGCAGCTCACAGAGAATATCCCTTGAGGGGCTGCCATAGCTAGTTTCAAAAAGGACTGTTCCTGCCAACATTCTGTGGGATTTCTCCAGCACAGGCTTCAGCTGGCTGACTGCGCTATAATCTCAGTCGGAGACAGACGATAGCCTTAGAAGAAGCATAAGGCTTAAAAGGGCAAGAGAGCCAGCGTTCCCATCTTTTCAGGAAGCTTTGGGGATAAGCTGGGATAGACATCAGGAGATATTTCTGCCCCCAGCAGTGTGTGTGAGAATGTGAGTTGGAAAACAGACCGCAGTCCTACTCAGATGCTTTCTATCAGCTTATCTGAGGCTTTAAAAGGGCACCCTCTCTGTATTTCATAGTGCCTCTTAGTACGAGGCCAACTCGGTGGACTTGCATTAGTTTATCATGTCCTGAATTCTTGGTATCAGAGCGTCACACTAGTGCCAGTGGAAGTTACCTACACTCAGTGATTTCTGATGCATAAGGCACTGCAGCATGCGTGGAACAGACAATTGCACAGTAGTGCTTGATAGAGAGAATATCACTGTCACACACGCACACACCCTTCCTTATACCTCTGGCAACACATGAGAGAATGGAGAGTCTGTAGTAAGCAAAGCATCATTTCCAACCACAGTCCCCCACGACCACCCCCAAATGCCAATATGGTGCTGCCATCGTTTTACGTCACCCCATCCTTCCATTCCCTGCTCATGATCCACCATGGGAAAATTCAGATGGAGTTACTGAAGATAGGCACTCCAACAAAACACTTTCCCATGCAGAGATCTGGATGGGGCTACTTTGAAACAAGAGGAACTCCCTTTCTCTTCTGCCTTGCCAATCAAGTCACTTCATTTTTACATGGGTAACAGCATTCATGATCCACATCCCTGACCGTGCTCCCTCAATCAGCCTCCAAACCCCTCACTTTCATGCGCCTGGCAGAGAAACACCCACTAGCTGGCTTTTACCAGCTGCTTTATCTATTAAAATGATGACGTAGAGATGCACGCACGTACATGCCATCATGTGTGCTCCAGTGACGCGTGAGTATTGGGTAAATCCAGGCCACAGAATAAAAACCTCAGATAACCCAAACTAGACGAGGCAGGCATTGCATTCTACCCATAGCTCAGAGACATTCACACAAGGACCCACAACTGCTGGGGAAGAAAAATCACCTGCAGACTCCTGATACAGGGCTTAATGCTGCAAGGTGCTGATCTAAAAGAACATTTAACCATACGCTTAACTTTAGCCATGTGAATAATCCCTCTGACTTCAATGAGTCTATTCATGTAGTTAAAGTTAACCATTGTATTCAGGTAGTCAAAGGCATACATACAAGTGACCTTTTGTTCAGTATGTTTTGCCCTATATCGGTGTTGCGACCTACCTGTGTAGAACACAGGGAAACGGGAGGGTAAGGAGGATACCTAGATTACCTTGATCCTGATTTACCACAACCAAAGAAAGATTGGCCTAGACATTGCTTACATCCAACTTTCAGTGCTCACAAATTGGAGGAAACAATATAAAAAAACAAAACTTTCAATACCCAGCGTTTTCCCCCCACCTCTTACTAAAAAAAGGGGAAACAAAGGCAAACAGCTCTCAGTCTCAGATGCGTACTCACCCAGAAGAGAAGGTTGAAGACAAACATTAGGTACTTGATGCACTGCAGGCAGTTGTGAGCCATGCTGCACCTCTTCAGCTCTAGGAGAAAAATAAACGAGAGATCCAGGTAAAAGACAACGTACTTGTTCCCCTTGGGGGATGTGTACTTAGCCTTGGTGGCTTTAGGGCCCGGGTTGGTGTGGAATCCAAAAAATGAGTTGCTGGCGGCCCCAAACTGGCCGCCATACATGCTGCTGTAGCGACGGAAGGCGCCATTTGGAAAACTGTAATCCTTGCTGTCCAAAGAAGGACTCCTGTGATAGGTCGATTCATCGGTGCTAGACCTGCGCATGGTGACTTCCGATTGTTCCACAGTTACTACTGATGTGATAGTTGTTGGATGTTGGCGGTGGGGGGCAATACGTTTATTTATTTTTTCCTCTCTCCTTATCCCCCTATTGCTTTGCACCAGCTGTTCTTTGGTCTGCCATTCTGTCAAGGAGTTAAGTGTGCTGTAAAGCAGAGGTTGGCAAACTGGAGTCTGCTCAGCCAGGAGTTAGGGAACAGCGTGCTTCCGTGTGAGAGAGACTTCTGAACAAGTAAACATTCCCTTTGGTTTCACGCTTTCCCCCCCCCAGCCCGCCCTACTACCAAAAAGCAAATGAAGAGACAGAGATATACTGTACCCAAAGCAATTAATTTTAAAAAAAGGAAGTATGATCTCGCTTTTGTCGCAAATGCCATATAAAACCCTGGCTCCACATGCTAAAAACACACAAGAGGGAAGGTGCACAGACTTGTGGGCAAGAACAGAAATTATCCAAAAGGCAAGCAGCTCCCATGCCCCATTCCTCTTTGCCACTTTGCTCTGCCCTGAGATGCTCAGCTCACTTTAAAGATCCCTGTTTCTCCTCACACAGACAGAGCCTATGGTAAGTGAGCCACGGAGCTTCATTCACAGTGCTGCTGACACTCCTCTGAGACTCCAGTCCAATCATGCTCTCTGCTAGTATACAGTCACAGCTCTGTGGTCCATCCCTGCATCTGAAGCGAGAGGCAGAGAGAATGAGCGTTCTTACTGTATCTCATGAATGCCTGCTCAGCATTCTCTCCGGCTCCTGCCCTCCCCCAGCCAATCAAAATTACCTTCAGACAACATTACTCCGCACCACCACTACCTTGTTTAAAATAAAAACCTCCCCTTGGTTTCTTCTCAGCAAATCCAACATAAGCTGCTTTTAACCAATCACTGCACAGGTGGAGGGACTACAGTATGTATCTTAGATTTAACCAGGTCCATTCCCCTGGGTAATTCTATTCTCTATCAGTCCTGTGTACATCAAAGCTTGGAGCAGGTTTTAATCATCCTAGCTGCTAGTGGCTCCTCAGATTTGTAGTTCTCAGCAAAGAGCAACTGAATTTAGATTTGGTCTGAAATGCAATTGGTCCTGCAAGGATTGGTATGCATACATTACACATCCAGATTCACAGGCACACATATAGAATGTGCTGCATATGGCATACACATAGAGAGTGCTATAGATGACAGCAAATGTATTTATTAATCCACTTATGACTATTTATCAGATTTTAGACCCAAAAAATCATGAAAGTCCCATGGATATATATTTGTTTTTGCAGGAGATGCTCTTAAAACTCACTTGCCTGAAGACTGGTCTGACCTATCTATTATGTTTACTCAGTGTGGGGACTACTCTTTTTACTTTTTTTCAAATCAGTATCATCTGACTTGTCACTCAGTTTAAGGCTATTTCATTACATTTGCTTCTCTACCTACCTATCTGTTTTTCCATACCCAATCTATTGGGTTGGCGTCACGCTCTGTGTGTGGGGCTCACCTCCCCACAACTGGCCCAAGCTGCTCTAACACTTCCGCAACTAGTAGAAAATCTTTCACACAATGCAACTTTCTCAGAGAGGAAGGATGTGCTTGTAGTTAAAGCATTGGACTAGAACGCAGGAGAGCTAGACTCAATTCCCTGCTCTGTCACATACTCCCTGTGAGACCCTGGCAAGACGTTTTTGATTTCCTTCTGCCTCAGCTCCCCATCTGTAATATTAACACCTCATTTCTGACATCCTTTGTCTTAGCAATTTATATTGCAAGCCCTTGGGGCAGGGACTGTCTCTTACTATGCATATTGGGGCAGGGTGAAGAGGTGGCTGGCTGATATTTTTAAAGATTTGTTCATGTGAAGAAATAGGCCAGATAAAACCAGGTCATGCGCGCGCGCGCGCGTGCACACCCACACACACACACACACCAATCAATCTATTTAGCAGCAAAGTTGCCTTTCTTAGTTCATTCCTGCAAACAAGCCCCTGATTCAGTTCATTTATAAATCGTGAAGACTTCCATTCATCTTCTTCCCCAATATATAAATATACAGCACACACCTGCTGCTAGTATTAGAGAGAAAGCACTGCACTAGGTGCTAAGAACATTCCAACTCTGACTCTTAGCCCACACGCCTCTACAGCCTTGTGTAAGTCATAACTTTTTTGTACCCCAGTTTCCTTATCTATAACAACAAAGATATTTCACAAGTGGGGCTCTTTCAGGCCTACAGCAGCTGTCCTTCCCTTTCCTTACAGGTACAAACTCCATCCCCAATATAAACTCCTTCTCATCTAGGATACGCAAACAGTCCAAAACAAACAATCCTTCCAGCTCTGAGTTCTGATTCACCACTTACTTCTCCTGTAGCTTCCCTCTCTGCTTCCGTCTAGGTATGTAAGGCAGGCAGACCCATTTGGCTGATGAGCTCAGCTGCCTCAACCTTACAGAACCTTAACCCTTCCCTACCTGGTCCCTGATTGCTGCAGATAAGCCCAGGAGAGGATGAAAATTTGAATCATCTGACTTCTATGAGGTGGCCCCAGCGTCTTCGTAAGACACAGATCGGTAGTGTACCCTGTCCATAACAATACCTCACAAAGGGATGATGGAGATTAATTAATGTTTGATAATTTTTTTTTTAAGATAAAGAGTACTTAAGTATGATAACAGCCTCTGCATGACCATCTCAACACAAATTGTTTGCTATCATCATTTAATTCTAGTTGTTTCTTTTTAAACCACTTTGCTCATACCAAACATATCTAGGTGCTGCTGATGCACACATCCACTTGGTGCAGCCCAATGTACCTGGCATCTCTCAATATCCCAGAATGAGGGTAGGGTGACCAGATATCTAGGTGTTTGTCTCGATATTTCGCGGCATTCCTTTTTTTTTTTTTGCTCCACCGGTGACCCTCCCCCCCATGTGTCCTGATATTTTCTTCTTCTCATCTGGTCACCCTAAATGAGGGTAATGAAGGGAATGATAATCCAAAGGGAATTTCCCCATGCATTTTAGAAGCAGGCTTTCTGTGCCTCTGCCCATGCCATCCAAGTTTATCCTCACAGGGGTCCTGAGGAAACTCAGGGATTTTAATCATTAAAGCTCCCTTACTTCCCATCTCGGTGCTGTATAGAGCAAATTCCATGCTCCAAGCAGGGAAACCCACAACCACTTCACCTAAAACAGCCCAAAAAGACATCCATGGGAAAGAGTGAAGCACCTCTGCAGCAATCCCCACCTCTACCGACATGGGGGATGGGAGAGTGGTGTAGGACGGAGGAAAGATTAGCTTTCTGGTTAAAGGAGTGGACGGAGAAGGAGAAAATCTGGATTCAATTCTCAGCTCTTCCACAGACTACCTGTGTGACCTTGCACAAGTCATTTGGTAGCTTAGTTCATCTTCTGCAAAATAGGGGTAACAATACTTCCCAAGCTCACAGGGGTGCTGTGAGATTTAAATAATGTCTGAGAGGCACTCAGCTACTGCTATGATGGGGCCATATATGTGTGGCCACCTGCACCCCTGTATTCACCCACTACTGTAATAACCGTTGTACAAAATATGCCTTGTGAGGTATCATTTGAAAACTAATAACTGGCTGGTCAACATAATCATGGTGAAATGTGTGTAGCAACATTATATGTGAAGTTATGAACATAAGTTGAAATCATGACCGAAGTGCATTCACCACTTGGAGAATGAGTAAACCTGCTTCTCAAAGTCAAAGGACAAGCTGACACCTTGCCAAAGCTGATGGGCAATCACCTAACAGATGGAAACAGATCTGCATCTTATCGAACAACAGCATGGAATCACTTTCAATACCTTGGGGGGGGGGGGGCAATGGACCTAATAGATCTGGACTGTCCAGGAGAGGGCTGGACAGTGCTGCACACACGTTTTTTGGGGGAAATCCCGGACTGGGAGTGTGTTTGGGTCATCTTGCAACTAGTAACCAAGGCTGCTGGGAGCCAGAGTGTGACTGGTGTTGCTGACAGGCTGCTGGTGTCAGAGTTGCTGGACCAGGGCCATGGCTATACACAGACACTCAGGGTGTGACCTGCATGCTGTTTGGGAGGAGCCCAGGTTGGGAGCTACAGCAGCAAAGCATTGTGAGGCATCCCAGGTTGCAGGGCAGGGATGACACTGCCCCTCACTGGTCTGGATTGCAGCCCATAATGCCATAGTATGTAAATAAAAAGAACTACCAAACTAAAAGAATGAGTGGTGTATGTAGGTTGCTAAGCACTGCCCCTTTCTTAGGGGTCAGCAAACACCCATGTGCCTCCGGGATGTACAATGTGAGTGAGAAGTGATTCACACCATTTAGCACACACCCCTTGTGAGCCTACAGAAATGCACACGATTATAAATGAAGCAATATAAAGAAAAACTAGATATAATGCCTCTCATACTCTGCTGAAATAGTGTCATATCACCATTTATTAACAACAATGGTGCCTCACAGTGTTTCCAGAGTGTAATAGGGACCAGTTTAACATCTCCATTATAAACCCTATTTCTGAGGGGCTCAAAACTAGTTCATTTTCACTGGCCTCCATATGTCACATTATGTGCAAATGCCATTCATTAAAACAGATTTGACCCTCCCTCATGGCGAGAAATCAATCGCCCAATAAAAATAAACAGCAAATTCTCAAGCTCCTTTTCCCTCCTCCTCCTTTTCCCCCCCTCTTCCCAACATAAGGTCATGGGGAACAGGAAGGAACCTGACACTCTTGAGAGGATGGCACAGCACAAATATTAAAACCTGCCACACAATCAGTCCTTAATGCACATGTGTGGATTTATTTATAAAGCCAAGACGTGAAGCAGAAGAAAGAGTTTCTAAAAGTGGCTCCTGGGTAATAAATAATAAACAACATACAGGGCTACCTTTCAGACAGGAGTCTTTCCACACTGAAGTGGCCAGACATGGGCTAGTGCCAGTGCACCCCAATATGAAGGATGGTTCCACCTCAACCTTCACCACCCCAGTGACAATATAGCTCACAGTATTGGCAGCTCTTTTAAGGCAGCATTTCTCAAATGCGGCCACCAGGGGCTTTTCTTGCGGCCACAGCCTCCTGGGCTGTTGTGGGGGGGAGGGGAAGTAGCGAGTGGCCCCTCCCCCCGCTGTTGCTCCTGGATGCACTGTCTTGGTGTTGATTGCTGGGGCGCCAGCAGGGGTGGGGCCCTGCCCCCCCTTTGGAGACACCTGGGGCACAGTGTTGGAGAAGCAGGCAGCCAGTGAGTTCCCCACCTTCCCAGGGGCGGTTGGGCTCAGTCCTCAGCCCTGGAGTGGTGGGGCAGCATGCTCTGGCCACAGGTCTTCGGGCTCCAGTCCCCCACTGCCTCCCCCCCATCCACTCCATTCCTCCTGGCCCCTGCTGCCTCCCTCGACCCCCCCACCCAGCCACCCATCCAGGGCTTAATTTGTCCCAAGGCTTAACAGGGCTGAGTAAATCTGTTGTAAAAAGCAATACTTGTATGTCTGTTAACATCACTTTTCACAGCCGCACTCTGTGGCCACCAAAAAATTTGTCCCAAGAACCCCTGTTTTAAGGCATCTTTTTGGCAGGGAGCTTGCTATTCTCTCTTCCGTCTAATATCTATCTGTTGCTCACTATCAATATACAGTAATATACAAAAACTATGCGAATAGCGTAGCTGAATTCGACGTATCGCAGCCGACTTACCCCGCTGTGAGGACGGCGGCAAAATTGACCTCCGCGGCTTCCCGTCGACGGCTCTTACTCCCACCTTCGCTGGTGGAGTAAGAGCGTCGATTTGGGGATCGATTGTCACGTCCTGACGGGACGCGATAAATCGATCCCCGAGAGGTCGATTTCTACCTGCCGATTCAGGCGGGTAGTGTAGACCTGCCCTGATTCAGTGGCCAATAACATGCACATATAGAATCCACCTCTTTTTGATCAATTCTGTTCTAAATTAGAAATTCCTGCAGGAGACAGGAAGAAGTTTTGCACCTCAAATGCAGAGCCCTATAGAAACAGCATTGCCATCAAAGGGCTAGATTCTGAATTGGACTATGTGCCCACAAGGCAGTCAAAACCCTCCTAACCGCTATCCAAGGGCTACCTGGACTTTAGATATGGGTGATTATGAGTAAATAGGGCTACTCACTTGTTCCCTCCCTGGAGCAAGTGGGCAGGAAAAAGCAAGGAATGGGCAAAGCCCCCTTGGTCTCCAGCCAGAGTAGCTGAACCAGTCCAGGAGGGATGTAGTAATTTTCTGCTCATATAGGCCAGCAATAAATTAATCCCCCCGTCAAGCAAGGAAAAAACAGGGAAGGAATCCCAAACCAGCCCACATTAATCTTTATTACCCATCCACTTTCCACATTCTCAATTGCATCTGTACATTGTTATCCTTTGGCCAGTTTATATTGATTCTCACATACAAGAAAGAAATCACTGTGCAGTCTCACTAACAGAGATTCAGTTGGTGCGGATTTCAGTGGTACACTAACATTTATGTTGTGACAGCTCTGTCCACATTGGTGTGAGTGGAAGTGTCATGTCATGGTGGAGTAGATTTACGTCACAAAATCCTGGCCCATGGAGTAAAGAAGATTGCACAGTAATAACGTAAAACAAAGTCCTGGCAAAAGATCGATACTGTAACAGGCTTAGATGTTAAAGGCAGAATTGTAACAACTCCATTACCCTTTTACATCCTCTCTCTGAGCAATCTCATCCATTTACATGGCTTCAGATAGCATCTCTATACTAACAACTCACAAATCTACCTCTTCACTCCTAATCTGTCTCCTTCCATCCAACCATCTTGGCCTGTCTCTTTGACAACTCCTCTTAGCTGCCTCATCCTCTGCTTACACTTAACAAGGTGAAAACCAAACTCCTTATCTTCCTTCCCTAAACTTCACCCTTTTTCTATCATGATTAACCAAACTACCATCTTTCCTGCCAAATGGGCCTGTAATCTGGGGGTTATATTTGGCTACTCCCATATCCAGGCCACCTCCAAATTCTCTTCCTTCTTCCTCCTCCACAAGAGTTCCCAGGTCTATGCTTTCCTTTCCATCACTATGGCTAAATCTTGCAGAGTCAGATTTGAAGTCAATTGAAACCAATGGATTTTGGATCACTCCTTCATTGTGTCCACCTTCACTACTACATCCTCCCTCCTCTATGACCTCTCTCTCACGTATGCACACATTTCCCTCTTTGATCCATACAAGATACAATGACTTAACTCATCGTCTTTCTTCGTCAGTTCGTTCATGTCACTCCTTTCTTTGAATCATTCCAACCGCTCCCCATTTGCTATTGCTGGAACTTTAAGCTTCTTTTCACTGTCTTCAAAGCTCTAGACAACTCTGTCCCTGCCCTTAATCAAGCTGGTCTCAACTTGCATTACCCCCTCTCCTATGCTCCAGCAGTGTCCCTACCTTCAACAGCCCATTTGTGATCTTCTCACATAAACCCTACCAAGTATTCTCCTATGCTGCCTCCTACATATGGCACAATAGTCCTTTGCTCATCTGCAAGAATCCTACTTTGCCTTTCTTTCCAAGAATTTTCACTTTAAATTGTGGTGATGATTCCAGAGCAGTCAAATCTATTACAAAGTGGCCCACCGAATAAAAATGGCAACCACTGCAAAAACTATAGTATATTTAGGTGTCTCCCTCTATTCTTCCACCATGTGTACATGCAACACTGCACTCTACTAGATCGAAAATGACACATGCTCAAGCGTATGTGGTTCTAAGACCTAATACTATCACAGGAATGTCTCTTTCATAGGTTACTGTGATGGTTCCATGGGTTAGTATGATTATAAATCAATTATGGGTTTATTAATACACAGTAAATACTTAAACATGTTAATTAAATATGCATACACAGAGACCTTCAATGCTTCACATTAAAGCATTAATTAAAACTGACTGCACTGCTTCTCTCTCTGCAACAAGATAACTAGTAAATAAACCTCCTTTCTGCTGTTTTTCCAATGCGCATGTAATGCCTTAAGAGCTGCTGTGAGGTCAAATTTGGCCCAAAAATTTAGGCTTTGTAAAAACAAGCTGTTCCAAAGGCTAAGACTAATAGAAATGTCTCCATTATATTTTTAAACATTACAGTAGAATCTTTAAAAAAAAAAATCTAAATAAGCATTCCTCTGGCCTGTTTGCAACTCCAGAACTGTGAGAGTGAAACTGAAATGAAAAAGAAAAAATCATGAAGCTAACTAATCTATTTTCATTGTCTAAGTCTAGAGAAATGCAAAAAGTAAACAAAGAACAACAGCAGTAAAAGATGCATTTGATTTTTTTAAAGTTCTTTTGCTGTTAATAATCCACAGCTATCAAAATCACAAGTAACTAACTTCTTTCACAATATGGGCGTTCCTGGTGTTCCATTGACCTGCACCGTGTGCAGTCGTTTACACTCAGCCAAAGTTGGGACAACGTGCGTGCTCTGATTTGGAAACATTTTACACTCATTTTGCACAGCTGTAAATGATTTTTACAAAGTGCAGGACAAGAGAGAATCAGGCTTACGATTTTTGACCTGACCATGTCCATGTAAGATAAATGGTGGAACAGAGCCATTTAAACAACTAACAAAATCATCCAAAGCCCAAGATTTGGTGGTGAT
>NW_020664522.1:665797-687734 GCF_002925995.2 Terrapene triunguis | reverse complement strand
CTCTCGAGGTCCCTTCCAGTCCTAGAATCTATGAATCTATGAATCTAAGGTACATAGTCTCTGTTCAAAAGGCAGAGAGCTCTCTAATGTGAACATCAGACATACGTGAGCACATTGACAGATGGCTGTATTATTATTAATTATTTGCGTTGGAGAGCAGCTTTCCCATCTATAGGACAAGGAGTGGAGGATCTGGTGAATCACTGTCATAGTACACTAGCCTTAATCGATGTAATGACCCCTCTCCTCCCTTTCTCCCACATAGATTTTCTTGATTTTCTGACACTCTGCACCCTGGGTCACACACTTGAATGCCAATGGTAGAAAACTAAGGCTGAAACAGACAGGCTGAAACAGAAAAAATATGGTTAAAATCCGTGATCAAAGGATATATCTTGCTGCCCCCTGACTCCTGTGTTTCTCCTGCATTTGCTCCTTGTGGGGAGGCAATGGGAAGTAGTGAGAGCAGCGGGTTTTGGAGATGGCTATCAGGTCTCTGTGAGGGGGACAGAGCTCCAGAAGAATGTGCGTTGGGGCTGGTTACGCTGTTTGTGTATGTACAGTTCCTGAACAGAAAGGGATTATATGTAAGTGAGATAGGCCCAAAAAAACCTAATAAGAGCTGAACAGGCAAACCAACTACTTGTTTGTCATATTCTGGGCTGTAACCACAGGGCTCACCTGCTTAAGTAGCAATATTTTGGCATATGATGGAGTGGGAAGCTTAGGATGAGTATCAATTTAATAGCCTTTTATCATAGACAGAATTATGAAAAAGTTCATAACCACAGTGGAACCTATTTCAGTGAGAAACCGAATGAACAGTTAAAGAAGAAGAAGGAAAAGGCCCTAGGGATTTGCCTTGCAGTTGTTTATTCCAGCATGGAACACATTCCTTCCCTTTTGTTTACAGGGTCCTTGCTTTGGCACTGGCAATTTTAGCAGCTAGACTTTCAGTTTAAAGAGCCTAAGCCATGGATATTAGAATGTAAGTGATAGGGGAGGGGAGGGGAGAACAGGCATTCTAGAGGTTTGCTCAACTATTTGAATTTACCAGTCTTTTGGTACCCAAGCGCCCTAACTTTTTTTTTTTAAGAGCTACTGATGCCAACAAAACTTTGAAAAACATTCAACTCAGAAGCAATTCCACTTATATAGCAGATATGTTTTCTATAATTATCTTTCCTTATAAATTAAGGAAATTTACATGAAAAAGGATATTCACTTAACAGCTCTTCCTCTCCTCCTGCTGATATACACCTGAAGTCATGATCTTTGGTTCATGGCATAATTAGTTGCTATGGAAATAATAAAATCATAGATAGAGAGAAGGTATTTTGGGCATGATTTGCAATGGCCTTTATTTATGCAGGTGCAAAGTTGCATACGCAGGAATTGGCCCACTTTTTATGCGCATTCACCTACGTGCAAAGGTGAAGTGCAAATGTGATGGAATTTACACCCACAACCTCAGCTGGGCACATGGAATTTGCTCATGACAATTCTAGCACCTGCAAGCCCAAACAGCAGTGCAAAGAAAGTAGAGGAGCTGATGTGTGTGTGCACGAGCACAGTGCTTGCCCCTTAGCCCAGTGGAATCAGTGCAAAGTCTATCTTTGACAGAGGATTTTGGATCAGGCTCAAAGTTCTATGTGCATAACTTGGAGGCCTCCTTTTCCATATTGGGCCCTTTAAGTTTCTTGTACATTTCTCTGTTAACACAGGGTTTTTCCCTGGGGGTTTTAGTGCTTTGTGCTGTCTAATATTTAGTGGTCCAAGTGAGGAGTTTCCACAGTTTCCCTAGGAATAACTATTTATTTTTGTGTCATGAGCAGAGAGGATTATTGCTTCAGATGGGGGATAAGCAGCTCTAGCAGATGAACTCTTAAGAAGCAAAAGACCAGTTCTCCTGCCAATGCCCTCAGTAATAAAGAGCAAAGGAATAGAAATGCAGATCACGCGACATTCTGTATAAGCTGAGTTGTTGCCCAAAGAGAATCTTTACCAGACATTTCCATGCAGAGTCAGCAGCACTGTACAGCACCAGTGCAATATATGTGGTAGCTTTCTTAAAATTAGGTTGCATCTTCTAACCTGAAAGATCAGCTGAGGTTCAAAGAAATAGCACTTCAAACACAGAGCCAGTACACATGCTCCTGCTGTCTAGTACAAAGTGATGAATCAGACCTAAAAACCACTGTAACTGCCCACCGGCATGGTAACTTGAGATGGCAGGTATTTTAAAGCAGCTGTGAAAAGGGAAAAAGAAACACCATTGGTTTTTAACAAAGATAATCATTTGTTGTATCCTAGCCAGCATATAATTTGCATTACTCTCAATACTGCAGCTGCAGAACAGTAAGTTCAAAATTAACTGTTTGCTTCCATGCATCTTCAAGAACATACATTTAAAGCCAACATTTTCGAAAAGCCAAAAGTTAAGCTCCTACATCCACACGCATGCTCCTAAAATAAGTTTCAAAAGCAATGAGTACCCAGACGTTCTCATTGATTTTAATGGGAGTTGCTGGGTGCTTGGCACTTTTGAAGATCAGGTCACTTAGGCCCAAATTCAGCGAAACACTTGAGCATGAGCTTAATTTGCAATCCAGTGGAACCATGGGCGGCGTGTGAACTGCAGGCTGGGGGAGGCTACCCCCCACCCCTTCCGCTCGAGGCCCTGTCCCTTGCATGCACCTCCCCCTGTCGGAGCCCAGAGCCCCTCCCTACTGCGGCCACCGGTCCCTGCCCCAGGCTAGCCCCCTCAGCCCCAGAGCACTGGGAGGGTGTGGGGGAGTTGCAGCCGCGTGCCGCCTGCCCCCCTGGCACTGGGGAGCTGGGGCCGTGCCCACCTGCCCTCCCGGCACTCCAGAGCTGGGGGGGGCTAGCCTGGGGCAGGGGCCAGTGGTGAGGGGCTCCCGGCTCCGGCAGGGGGAGGTGCATAGAAGGGGCGGGGCCTTGGGCAGAAGGGGTGGGGCTGGGGGCTAGCCTCCCCGAGTCTGCAGTTCACACACCAGGGCCATCGCACAGGGGGACTGGAGCCACACTGCCACACGCAGAGCAGGCAGGAACAGGAGGGAGGAACCTGGGGGCTCCGCGTGAGCAGGGCCATGCCTGGCTGTTTGGGGAGGCACAGCCTCCCCAGTCTATGGTACCCGCCGCCCATGAGTGGAACTACTCGTGTACATAAAGTTAAGCATATACTTAAATGCTTTACTGAATCAGGGCCATATTTAGGGGTGTGATCCTGTGATTTTCAAAAAAGTCCAGCTGGTGCCTAACTCCCTTAGGCTCCTTTGAAAATTCCAGATGAAATATAAACAAACTTCTGTTTTTGAAAAGGACTTGAACTCCTGTGGGGAGCTACAGTTTCTTTTTGACTCGGTCTTTTCCATTTGAAAGATAGTAACTTCTGAGGATAAGTAAAAGAACATTACTTTTTATAGGCAGCTAAGCCAAAATATTACGGAGGTTCTACAGCGCCTATCCAGAATGTAATCCTTATAAAGCAAGCTTCACCGGAGAGCGTTTAAAATTAAACTGAAATATGAAACAGTCTGCAGCAAATTAAATGGCTTAAACAGAGTATTTGGAAAGGAATAATAAACAAAACACTAGGTGACTATTAAATTTTAATATGAAACGGCAATGCACCTGTTTAAGGAAAATGTGACTAGCCAGATATATACAATGCCATCAGCTATTATCCTTTCTTCTTGATGTATAAGGAACCATGGAGGCTTATCTCATCCTAAACACTGACAGTAAACAGCAGGGGTTCTTTTTCCCTGACATCTCTGTAGACACTCAAGGAAAAAAGGGGGAACTCCTGCTACCTGAGAAATGTTATGTGCAGGCAGGGGCATGAGCTTTTGTCTTCTGACTCCCCATACTTAGCATACAGAACAATGAGAAATCAGATCCGGCTTTAGACGCAGAATCAGCAGAGAAGCTTCAGAATAAAATATTGCAACTCACCGCACAATGTAAGTGCCTGAAAATGAAAACATTTAAATTCACAAAATATTTAGTTTTAATTATAACAAAGATATTTAGGACCCAATTCTCCGCTGGCGTAAATTGACCCCACTGAGGTCCCTCTTCTCCTAAATGTTATCCACTCTCTAGCTGCCAGGTCAGCTAAGCTGCTGTGCCCAGCTTCTGTCCCTGGAGGCAATCTGTTCTATCACCTAAGCAATATGAGGGACCTCAGGCAAATCTGAAAAGATCTGGTCTGACTATTTACAAATCTTTAATTAATTCCTATCAGATGGGGGCTGAGATGTCACTCTCCTTGCCCCTTCCTTCCTTTTCTTTCCATTCCTTTCTTTTTTTGTTCTTTTCATCTTTCCCTCTCCTTTTGGGAGAAAAAAAACAATAAAATATAAACAAAACAAACGGACCCAGCTACATTTAAATCACTGGATCAGCACCCACCTATTTACATCAGCACACAGATGACCTTTAACCTTATATTCCCCTGTTTAAATTTCTTACTTGACTGTTAGACACTAAAGACTTTTATGTTGTTACTCAATGAGGCCTCAATTCTGCAAACTTAAGTTAAATAAAAAGCATGCTAAGTCCATGCCTATTCACCAAAGCAGTTAAGCCTATGTTTAACTTTAACCACAGACTGAAGTATCAGTTGAAGTCAGTGCAACTTAAGCACATATTTAAATGCTTTGCTAATTAGAGAAGAGCTAAAGCATATACATTTATTGAACAGGTGCCTAAGAGGAATTTTCAAAATATTCCCCCATTTTGAATATTTGCTGAAATTCTGAATTTGGATAGAAAAACAAAACAAACATAGTGTATAAAAAACTAAACCACTGCACTCTCAGGGTCAACCCCGCAACCACAACGCAGTTGTTACTTTGTTATATGTATGGCCATTCCTCCGGGTGGCCATAGGTAGATTGGTTTGTTATTTGTCTTCATCAGACCATTATGAATTAAACAAGGAAGTTGTCTGAGGTTGTTTCCCTGCAAATGACATTGTCAGGGATGGCAGGGAATGGAGACTGAAGAATGCATAGTGATCACCCATTCACTTCCTTGATTTACAACTTTTTCCTTTCTCTAACTGTATATTTTATCAAGTCTCCCAAAATTCCCACAGCAAAATATGCAGCCAGGGCATCACAGTAACGGTTCTGAACGTTAAACGTTATGAGTCAGATCCATCTCTGGCATAAAATGGCATAATTCCATTGATGCCAACGAATGCAAAGTCAGCTCTGTGGATTCTAGTGAATTTGGCCCAAGGAGTGTAATTCTGAGTTTTTCTCTAACTGTTCAAACTTGTAGGCAAGCTTTCCTGTAGCTTTTAAAGAATTAAAATAAATAAATAAATAAAGCAACTAGGAGCACTCAGCCAACTGGACTGCTTGAATGTTCTCACCTTTCCTTGTGGAACAGAGATGCCATCCTTCCCAATTAAACACCCATACAACACTTTGGGCTTGATTCTTAGCACCCTGTAAATTCACATTGCACTGACAGAGCAGCACAAACTGACCACGAAGCAGATGAGAACTCCCCGCTGTGGGAGAATCCTAGCCGGGTACAGCTTTATGCCACTTACTTCTTCAGCTTCTAGCATAAGAGGCATGTCAGGAGTGGGAAGGAGTGAGGGCCAGCCGATCCTCAGCCAGCAACATGGCTCATAGGGAGCTGTTCCTGTTACCACAAAATAAAGCAGACTTGAGGCTGCTCTAAAATATGCCAGGGGCTACATCTGTTCCTGACTAGCCCCTAGATTGCTGGGGATGGAAAACTTCAGCAAGCTCAGCTCAGGTGCATCTGAGGATTGATCCTTATATCTGAAACTAATGAAGGCAGGGACATAAAACTGTGGATGATCTAAAAATAGCTTCTAAGAATATCAAGCTGGTTTACGAAATATAGAAACAGAGACAGTGATCTTTCCATAGGAGAGTCAGACTGTATCTCTTTCCTTATTACAGTGCCCAGGTGTTTTCACTAGGGCAAGAGAGAATCTCTGATTTGATTGGGGGCACTTAATATGCATAACCATCTCCAGACATTTGAAGATTGCCATATAGGTCTAGCAGTACCAATAATATTGCTATAAAGTGGTGTATAATTGTGAGCCTATTAATCTTTAATTAGAATGCCTGATGGCCTTTTCTGAGGGCCACCCAAGCCTTGTGTTTGGGAGAAGACATGCTTACCTTAAATTACTCTTTGTTAATGTCCATCCATTTTATCTGGGCCCACGGTAAACTATCATAAAGCTACAGCTGTCCCTACTCTGTGTAAGGAGATTCGTTATGTCAAAGGCTGGAAAGTATTTCTTAGGCAACACAAGACTGGTGAAAGTGCTGATATGATGAGAACTCCTTGACCAAAGTCAATTAGCAATCTGCTAAAACTGGTCTTCACTTGCCTCCATCTGTCCTGGAATAAAAATAATAATAATAATAAAAAAACCCAGCAAATAGCCCACTAGACCAGTGCTTCTCAAAGTCGGGCTGCCGCTTGTTCAGGGAAAGCCTCTGGTGGTCCAGGCCGGTTTGTTTACCTGCAGCATCCGCAGGTTCGGCCGATCGCGGCTCCCACTGGCTGCAGTTCGCCGCTCCAGGCCAATGGGGGCTGCGGAAAGGGCGGCCAGCACATCCCTCGGCCTGCGCCGCTTCCCGCAGCCCCCATTGGCCTGGGACAGCGAACCGCGGCCAGTAGGAGCCGCGATCGGCCAAACCTGCAGATGCAGCAGGTAGACAAACTGGCCCGGACCACCAGGGGCTTTCCCTGAACAAGTGGCGGCCGGACTTTGAGAAGCACTGGCCTAGACCATCTCCATTCTTCCAGTTCTCGGAGGACCCAGCTACAGAGATGCTAGAAACAAACCTTCCCTGGTTTCTTAGCAATCTAGACTTGAGGGACAGTGGCTATTTTTTGTGACTATCACAGAAGACAAAAAGCCTACTGTACTAGGAAGCCAATCCAAAGTTCATTGAAGTCAATGAGAGTCTATCCATTTACCTCAACAGGCTCTGGGATAGGCTACCCTCAGTTACACCTGTGCAGCCCCCTTAGCAGAATTCTCCCCTCAGTTAGACACACAGATCTCACTGCCAGGGTGTGGTATAAGCGTATCAGACTGGGATTAGTTACACAACTATCAGACTAGGTTTATAACAATCATGCAGCCCCAGTGATGCCTGTGCAGTTAAATTACTGTGGACAAAAGCCGCATTTTAACAAGCCTTGTAATTCAACAGGAAGGGCAGTCATCTGCTCCCAAGATTTCCATTTGGGGGTATAACCTCTGCATGTGACTGGGGCAGGGGAAGCAGAAGGAATGAGTTTGGAGGCTCACACGGTTGCCACAGAATCAGGATACTCACAGGACTGGTGAAGATCAGGCAGACATGTGAGGGATGTGACAAGTTCTTAAACCGTGGGGGTAGAGAGGAGAGGAGGGGCTGGAATTGTTACTCTATTTGTGAGTGCCCTTTGATGGCCTGCCGACAGCGTGGAACTGACAACACTCCCCGAGGAGCCATGTGTCCACTCCTCCCACTTCAGCCAGATGCAAGATACTGTACTAGGATGACAGCTGCCTCGCCCCTCATCCCCTGCATAATAACCATCTGAAAGGCTTCAGTAGAAACATACCCCCATTAAAATTCACCTTATCATACAAGATTCCTTATGGTTAAAACTTGCTCTAATGGCATTAACCTCATTCTCCTTGACAAACCTAGGGCACAAATTCCACAATCCCTGCACTACATGGGTAAATTGCTCCAAAGAGTCTCACCCTGGGATCTTTTCACTGCTGCAACATGCTCTATTTGGCAACTCCGAATGCAGCCATAAGCACTACGGGTCCTGGCATGATCTCTCCTCGGCCTCACCAGTTCCTGGGTGTCGAACTCTGATAAAAAGGGAACCATGCCACAGTCAGCCTTGGCACAGGCTAATTTACAAATCTGATTTCCCTCAGCGTAGCTATTTGCATATCTTATAAACTAGTGTGTCGTTTCATTGGAAGCCAGTGTACCATAGCTTCATATCAGAGGGAGGTTTTTTTTCTTTTTTTAAATATTAGACACTCATTGATTGCAACTTGACAACTCTGGAGTCAATTAGATGATAAAGGGTCCATCACCTGTTGGTTGGCTCCAAATCTATAGAAAGTGACACAATCGGCACAAAGAAATGCATGCTTTACATGTCTTCTGGTCTTTTTAATCCCAAACTACAAATCACAAAATCCACATAACAAAAACCACAAATCAGAGGATTACACAGGAGGTTCCCCTTTCTCTGGCCCTAGGGATAGTCTGGTCTCAGCTGCTTATTCAAGCTCAGCAACAGACAGACTTCAAAACAACCTCTTCTCTTCTTATAGTCCCAGTGGTTCCCAATAATAAGATAACTGGCTTTAGCTCAACTTGGCAACATTCCCCCATGGCTGCATTCCCCAGCAAGCCTGTCTGGCACCCACTTGCAGCTCTCCACTTCCCCTGCCATAAAAGCAGGTGGGGGGTTATCCGCCTTGTCAAAGAGATAACCGCAAGGGTGGCCAGGCCACTGTGGGGCCTACCTTTACATCTGTTTGCAGAGTCCAAGTGCTTCTAGATCAGAGCTGACAACATTTAAAAGGTTCTTTTTCATTAAAAAATAAAATGAATAGAATGTAATTTCATCATCCCAAAAAGTAACCCTACCATGCAAATGAGAGAGCAGGCTGGGCAGGAGCTGGCTGGTAAGTGCCCTAAGAGGGATTTAAGCCACTGACCCGTGCTGAGCATTGATGGGAAGGGGAAAACACATTCAGGATTGGGGAAAATAGTAGGACATCAAGGCAGCTGCTCCTCTGTTACTAGACAGGCTGCCCTGGGGACTGAGAAAGGATGACTTTGTGGTTAAAACACCTGGCTAGGACTCAGGAAATCTGGGTTCAATTCTCTTCTCAGACACAAATCACTAAGTTTCTCTGTGCTTCAGCTCCTCCCAGGGGTAAAATGGGGACAAAATTGTTTCTTTCTCCACCTAGTTTATCTAGATTGTCAGCTCTCCATATGTTCATGTCCAGCACAATGAGGCCCACATCATCTTTGGGCCCTCTAGATGCTAGTTTAAAGGCTTGTCTACACAATGGGGTAATGTGCACTACAGGGGTGTGATTTCTAAAGCGCACTCCTGCGATGCACATTAATTGGTCCATGTAGATCCTGCTGATGCACACTAACGATTTCCTAGTGTGCTATAACGTATGTTACCTAGGTTATGGTGCACTAAGGAATCTTTAGTGTGCACCAGCAGTGTCCACATGGAGCAACTAATGTGCATCACATTAGTGCACTTTAGAAATCCCACATGCATAGTGCACATTACTCCACTGAGCGTACAAGCCCTTACACAAATAATATGAACAACAAATTGCAAAGTATCACCAGGCTGTTCTGAAAGGTACCCAATTGGAAATCCTTAAGCAGCAGTCAAGAACAGGAAGGAGGAGGAGGAGGAAAAGGAAGGTAGGCTCTGAAGGAGAAAGCCACAGAGAGCAGTTCTTAGCCACTTGAAGCAGAATAACTGGAGAAGGGGGTGCAATGCAGTATTCTTCCAGCAGAGGATCCTGCATCCTAGAAGGAGTTGTGGGGGGAAACATACAGACTGAAGACGGAGGAGAAAGAGACAGCAGTGACTTAGCAAGGGATGAATGTGTAATAGAAACTAAAATTGCTGGGTTCAGATGGTGCTATCACATTTTACCAATTTAATTTGTTTTAACACCCCTTTCCATTCCTGCATCCAGTGTGCATGGTGCATGTGTCTGTATTAACGACAGCAGAAATATACAACAGCATCCATTCCAGTCTCTGCTCCATCCCGATTATCTTCTCTGACATACCATGATGCCTTAGATGGTAAAACAATGGGCTTTCTGGTGCCACAGCACCGCTTCATCCCAGTTTGGAGACACATACCAAAGGAACTGAAATCAATATCACTGCCATGATTTAATTTAGTTTATTGACCATGTTAAGCTCTGTCAGGAGACAGAGGCTCCAGCAAGAAGACATGCTCTACTCTGCCTTCAGATGTTACATAGACTCCCTAAGATGGCTCAGGGCAACAGAGGTGTAGCACACAGCATTTCAAAGCAAATCACTTTGCAGTAATAACATTCAAACACTAAGGAGGCTTACAAGATTTTTTATTATTACACTTCAAATAAAAAACACTTTCCATGTGGAAAATAAAACAGCTTTAAAAACAAAACAATTCAGTAGACCATACCCTGGATGGCAATGCCCCCCCCCCAAACCAGCGGCAGCACATTGGCATTTTTCCCAGGGTGGATAAAGGTACACTTTCATTCTTTGCAAGATGGATGAGGCTCTTTGGGGGTTATTTCAACCTCAGCAGTGTGGAGAGAGCTACTTACAGGGATCTAGACATACATCAGTAAAGGAGAGGGTGGGGTGGTGGAGGTATTCATTGGGATATATCCACACTTCAGTACAGGCAGGAGTTACCCACAGAGATATGTTCCCTTCTGCGTGGAGGTGTTACCCAGAGATGGTCACACGTCAGTAAGGGTTAGTAATGCAGCCATGTCAAACTCAGACCCACAAAACCTTCACACATAGGGATTAAAGTAAGGGGTAGGGCAGCAGGGTGCAATTCTGCCTTCCCTGATAATAGCATAGTTAACAGCTGCTCTTTTGGAATTCCCTCTCCTCCTTGCAAGGACTCGGATGAGCAGGGCAATGTGAGGGGAGAGCAGCTGGGGCTTTCCTGAACACTTTCTGCATCTCCAAGAGTCCTTATTTGTGGGTTTCATGACTTGTCTCTGTGTTCTTAGGCTGAAGGCAGAATGTTAATAGTTTCTAAATGGCAAATTAACCAGGCCCATCTGCCAAATGAATGCAGTAGTTTATCTCCTCCTGCTCCTAGATAAACCTCTGAGATAGAGGCCGGGGTAGTGGGGTTTCTTCCCAGGGACCTAGTAGCCTCCTCTTGCAAAACAGGCACACTCTTTGCTCAATGTCCATTAGCGGCAATAGCCAGAGGTGATGCTATTCCCACACTACAACTAATGGATTTTTGGCAAATAACTTTAGCAATAACCACAGCACACACAGAGTTCCCTCTTTGGCTGAGCAGAGCAGAAGGAGAGTAGAAATCAATACTTTATTCTCATAAACCTGGCATCTTTTCATTAAGAAAAGAACTCCACTCCTTCAAAAAAGTTTTGCCTATGCAAAAAGAGGCAGAGATCAAGGGGCCATGAGGAAGGATGATAAATACGAAAAAGGACTTGAAGATACAGAAGTCAATGAAAAAACAACGAGAAGTCCTTGTGGCACCTTAGAGACTAACAAATTTATTTGGGCATAAGCTTCCATGGGCTAAAACCCACTTCATCAGAATTCAATGAGTTAAACTGCCATTCTTTTGTGGGGGCAGGGCAGAAGAGACACTGGGAACAATTTACTACCTCTTAATGAAGCAAAGGAAAAATACAGCTGTATTTATTCTACAGCTGTGCAAATGTTCATGTAGTCAATTAAGTTACCCCCCTTTCACAGTTTAGAGTTTAAGTCCAGAAGGAAGAATTAGATCATGTTGTCTGACTTCCCGTATATCTCAGAACATAAATTTTCCCGCAGCTACCACTATATTAAACCCAAAGAGCTCAATTACACTAAAGCATTTCAGTGCTCGGGAAATTGCTTTGCAAATCATCTACGAGCTGACTTTGAGTTTTACAAACATAGCCATTATTAAAAATATACTGAGAAGTGTTTTAAAGGCTCAAATGGAAGTTAGGCACCCAACTCAATGGAAGTTGTGTACCTTCTTGTTCTTCATACCTTTGAAAATCTTCCTCTACCTCATTATTGGTTAATGGGAATATATTTAAGCCATAGTAGCTTGTAAACTGTTCACTGCGACTGTTGCTTTCAATATTCACTTTCCAATTTACTATTCTCACCTTGTTTGCTCATCTAAGTCACAGAGTGTTTTTTTTATTCCCTGATTGGACCAGACTCCCAAGTCCATCAAGTGGTTTCAAGATGGCTGTGTGAATGTTACCAGCACAAATACTCATGTGAATATATGTCTGCATGAGTATTTGTGTCTGAACACATATTCATTGTATTGTCTCTTTACACAAGCATTCTGGTGAACAGAAATTCACTGACAAACATTGGTGAAAGATGAATAACATGTTTATTTTTAAAAACTGTTTTTGTCGGGTTTGAATTTCAGTGAGAAGAACATCATGGCCAAGTTCCCACCTGCCATAAATTGGCACCTCTCTGATACTTCAGTGACAGAGACCAGTTATCCATCTAGATGGGTGGATTGGCAGGCTTCACCAGAGTGGTACTTGCTTAAACCAAATCTACCTTTAATGCCACACGCTGATTAACCATCAGGCTCTGAAATGAACTGTTCCGATGCACACATTTTCAGTCATGATTCAGATTTATAGACCCGATCCTCAGACAATGTAAATAAATACAGCACCACTGAAGTCAATGGATTTATGCAGATTTACACAAACTGAGGATCCAGCCAGTGACCTTTAAATTGCTCAGGCTTCAGTCAGCCAGGCAAACAATGACACTGATGATATATTTTTCCCTGCGTACACCCTGGTACACTGGCTTTTTCATTCCTGCTGATACCTTGAAAAACATCTGCGGCAGCATTTGCTTTAGTTAGAGTTCAGATTAGATTTAGGTAGATTTTGCCCTCTCTCTGCCTGTGCATGGGTTTTGTTTCCCTTCTTCAATTCAGCTGCATGTGCAGAGGCTTCATTCATGCAGCTTGCACTGGTACTGAAGAGAAGCAGGTGAGGCATCATTCCTGCGCTCTGGCACCAGCCATGCAGAGGATTCAGCCTTTAGCCAGCCTCGCAGCAGCAGCTCATTTCACTTTGGTCTAATGGATGTGGGGAAACCTCAGGGGGTTTGGACTCTGAATGAGCCCTCTTAAGCTGAATCTCTGATCAAGTCTGACCTCTCTCTTCCCAAAGGCAAGCAGCCGATGCAGGCCAGAGGTCACCCTACCGTCATCTACTGCCTGCCAATCCATACAGCGCAAGCCAGTTGCATTACAGAAGGCAGGTTTTAGGTTTACTATTTCCTTCTAGGCAGTAATGGGTAGCAGGATACTGCTGCCAATTACGTTTTTATTATAGCCTTTGCTTGGTACTGAGCACTGTAGTTCACTCTGTGTCAGGAGTTTCATTATAACTCCACTTTCAGCTGGCTTTGGGGCGGGGGGTAAATGCACCTTTTGGGCTGAGATTAGGGTGGCCAGATGTCCCAATTTTATAGGGACAGTCCCGATTTTTGGGTCTTTTTCTTATATAGGCTCCTATTACCCCCCACCCCCGTCCCGAATTTTCACATTTGCTGTCTGTCACTCTAGCTGAGATCCTCATTGAGCAAGGCCCAGGCGGGTGAAGGGAGCAGCAGAATGTTGCATGGCGTTCTGGCCAAAAGAGTCAGGATGAGAGGGAAAGAAATGAGGGAACAACATGGCTCCATTAAGTATGGTCAGAGCAACCCATGGCCATGAAGCAGCTGCAGCTTCTATTGGGATTTATTACACCTCTACCTCGATATAACGCTGTCCTCGGGAGCCAAAAAATCTTACCGCGTTACAGGTGAAACCGTGTTATATCGAACTTGCTTTGATCCGCCGGAGTGCGCAGCCCCGCCCCCCCCGGAGCACTGCTTTACTGCGTTATATCAGAATTCGTGTTACATCGGGTCGCGTTATATCAGGGTAGAGGTGTATTTCGGAATTTGAATTATATTTTTATTAGTCTATGGGTCTGATCCTGCATCCACTAAATGCAGTGGGAGCTGAAGTTTTCCTTTAAAAGTAAAATTAAAAAGTATCCTGGGTGATGTATACTGTGATGAAGCCATTCTAATTAATTTCGGCTTCTGTTTCTTCATGTTGTATCAATCTGTGGCATTCCAACCTCAAGCATTTAAAAATCATGAGTCAGCCCCAAAAATCATGAGATTGGTTTAAAAATAATCTTTTAAAAAATAAATGTTTGGGTTCCTTTTATTTGCCTTCTGGTTTTGCAGCCTCTCTCCCCAACCAGGAAGTTCAGCAACTTACTTTAAAAATAAAAAAAAAAGAAAGCTGAGATTCCCACGTAATCACAGCCACTGGGATTCTAAAAGAAATACTGAATACCACAAGATTCACGATCAACCCACAAAAGCTGGCAACAGTAAATTTGCTGAGCACCTTCATGCTTGGGTCACGTAACAGAGAAAGTTGCAAGATTAACTCAGCTATTCAAATTGTCAAGGCCTGGTGGGCCAGAAATGGCCAAACCATCCTACCGTGCATTGTCATGTCCCTAAACACTCAGATGAGCACCAGCCAAGGAGAGGAGAGAAAGAAAATGAGCTAAGAGAGAAACCAATGAAATGTAGAGGTGCATCAGAGTAACAAAGGGTAGTGGGTAAATTACAAGGATGTTTTGTATAGTCCTCAAAAAGCCACTTAGGGCTAGATCCCGCCTCCTATTGTAAAATGTGCTTGAGGGGCTCTAAAGGGAGAGCACCCATCTTCCCATTCAGTGACTCCCTCCACCTGCTTGCAAACCACCACCAAAGATATGTGCAGAGGCCTGGTGCTGTCCCCCAGCAGCCTGCTCCTTGACAGCACAGCTCCACCAGATGGGGGTTCTGCAAAAATGCTAATACCACACTAGGCTGTTACACCTGTGTCAGACTAAGGTAATGCAGTGGTGAATCGGACCCTGTGGGCTGGTTTCTCTGATCTGTCAAATTCACTCTGCGCTGCTCTTGCTTTGTTTTGTTAACAAATCTCCGTCACCAGGTTTCCTTAGCAATAAGCGACGAGGCAGGCATGGCATAGTTGTAGGATAGAGATCTTTACTGAGAGGGCAGTCTTACGTGCCGAGGCGGTACTGTTTGAGTGCTAGCAGCCTTTTCCTGGCTTGTCTTATTAAGCACAGTTACCACATATAATTAGATCCCTCCTGCAGCCTCACCCTCATTCTCCACTTCCCCTCATCGTACTATTGTTTATATGGCACAAAGCAAACCTAAAGCAGACAGAGATTCCAGCTGGAGAATTCCCTGTCTAGGAGGAATCTCTGCCAGCACAAAACTGGTGCAAACGGCTCTACAGCCTCCAGTGTTTAGAATTCCCACACCCTGCTATATGGGGACAGAGGTGGGGCAGGAGAGGGGCTGGGACAGCATGAAGATCCTCTACGCCTGAATCTCCACTGGTATACAGGCCTGGAGGGAACTCATGTCAGTGGCGTCAGTTAAAGCTGCCTCCTGCAGTGGGGCTGGGCAGCTGAGAATCAAGGATCCGCAACCATTCCCTGACAGTCTCCCCTCCCTAGCGTGCCTGAGAACAAGCTGCCTGTGTTTAGGAAAACCCAAACTGTCTGCTGTGTTTCACTGAATTTAAGGAAATGGTGCCTTCTGGCTTGCACTCTCACCAAAGGCAGCTAACAAGTGGTGTGTGCCTGGTTAGGGGGTGTGAGCAACAACTGGGACAGATGAGAGCTGTCTCCCTTGAGAAGTGTGTAGCCTAGTACACTGGAATCAGAAGACCTGGGTTCTACTCCTGTCTCTGCCACTAACCTGCTGTGAGGCCTTGGACAAGTCACTTCACCTCTCTGTGCTTCCCTCCCCACCTTTTTCTGACTAATCTTCTTAGACTACAAGCCCTTTGGGATAGGGACTCCCTCGCTATGTATGCGTATAGAGGGCACCACCCATCTCAGCGGATGTTTCTAGGCACTCCTGCAGTACAGTTAGTGATAAGTAGTTCCATTACAAATCTGAAAGTTCAGTGGAGACACAGAGCAAAACGACTTAGAGCCACTAACATCGTGCAGGTGAATTGCCAAGACAGAATTGTTCTGAAGCTGCTTTTATAACAGTACCAATAGGTGCCAGCAAAGGGCTTTTCTGAGCAAAAGGTCAGATACATTGCTAATTGCCATTATAACAACTCACAGCTTTCATTACAGTGCTTCGTGATTTTACTAGAAGAGCAATTTCATGTTACCAGTCACCCTAACATTGATTAGTTTCTACTTGGTCCATATAGTACATCAGCTGGAGCAGAAGATAGAATTGTATGAAACCTCAGCCCTGTTTCAGTGAAGTGAATTTCTACAGACACATACTATATCAGTGATGATTGTATGTTTTCTTACAGGTCATCGATAAAAATATTAAACAGCATACGGCCAAGAAAGATCCCCGAGGGACTACACTGGAAACAAACCCACCCAATGATGATTCCCTGTTTACAATTACATTTTGAGACCTATCAGTCAGCTTGGTTTTAATCCATTTAATGTGTGCTCTGCTATGTTAATTTCATATCATTCTCATTTTAATCAGTGTCATGTGATGTGAAATGCCTTACAGAAGTCTAAGAATATTGCAACACTCTTACCTTTATCAACCAAACTATGTAATCGCAGCAAAAAAGTTAGTTTGACAGGATCTATTTTTCCATAAATCCATGCTGATTGGTATTAATTACATTAACCTCCTTTAATTCTTTATTAATCCCATATCAGCCATTCCATTAATTTGCCTTGGATCAATGTCAGGCTGACAGCCCTATAATTACTTGGATCGCCCTGTTTACTCTTTTAAAATATTGGCACAACATTAGTTTCTTCCAAGACTTCTGGTACTTCCCCAGTGTTGCAGGAGTTACTGAAAATCAACATAAGAGCCCTGCAAGCTCCTCGGCCAGCTGTTTTAAAACTCTTGGATGCAAGTTATCCAGACCTGCTGATTTTTAAATATCTAACTTTAGTAGCTGTTTAACATCCCCCTGAGTTATTAGTGGAATGCAAAGTGTTTCATCACCATCATCATCAGCAGGATGTAACTATGTCAACTGGGTTTTTGTTTCCAATACAGAAAAGCAGTATGTATTGAACATTTCTGCCTTTTCTGCATTTTTATTGACAATTCTACCATTTCCATCTAGTATTAGACTCCCATTAACATCTATGGGCTTTAGATCCAATATATGTAAGTCACAATATCTCTGGGCCTCAGTCTGTAAAACTGAAGCAGAAGTGGCCAAATCAAATATGCTCAAGTCTAATGCCTTCATACTTTACGGGATAAAGTGTTTTTAGATCCTTAGTGGGGAAAGCCAGATCCGAGCCCAATGAAGTTGATGGAAAGATACCCATTGACATCAGTGGGCTTTGGATCTGACCCCACACAGTGCAAAGTATTATTAATGCCCTTATGTTTTATTGTTTGCTCACTTACCTGATAAGTTATGAAAATCAGTCATTTGCAAGAATTCTCACAGAAATTATGGGGAATCCATTTTACTCTGTACTGAGACCCTTGCTACATAGTTCATGTCTGGATATTTCTGTTATTTATCAGTGTTGCAGTAGCAACATTTTGTCTGATAGACAGTGGTTTGTTCAAAAGATATTTCTTCTAACAGAACAGAAAACCTGAATTCTTGAGGTGATAGGCAACACAGTGGATCAGGAATCCTAGTTTAAAAATAAATCTAGTTAACCTATGTGCAACTGAATTTAGCATCATACTAGTTACATAGTATTATTTGACAGGATGGCCATGTTGGACATTTATACCATTTTACCACATGCCCTACACAACTGGCAGGCTCTGCTCAGCAGAGGCCCAGGTATGGAATATGCTCAGGATTAAAAAGTACATTGATGGAGTAGGGGAGTCTAGGACAGGAACAGACATCAGAGGGGCTGCAGGTGCACACCATGGTGCACTGGTATAGCTACGTTTGGAGCCATGACTGGCCTAGCAGAAGGGTGTTGCCGTGCAGAAGGAGAACTGGAGGCCAGAACTGGAATAGCAGGGGATGTTGCAGGTCCACTGGAAAAACAGGGAGATTAGTATGGTTGCGGGAAACTGGGGAACAGCATTAGAACAGCAGGGTTGCTGCCAGTCAGGAGGTAGTACAAATGGAGTGGGCAGCAAACCGTTCATTACCAGCATCCTCTTTGGTCAGACTCTAGTCAGGGCTATTATTAATCTCTCTCTGTAAGAGAAACAAATTCACCTTCAATTCCATTCTGATTGACTTTGGAATTCAATTGCTCAGTACTTCTGCCAACCAGAAAGCATTCATAAAAATATTTTATTAAGAGTACTCTGTACCTTAATTGGGGGGAAAAGAGGTTTTTACTGCTCAAATACCTTTTACCCCCCAGATGTATATCAGAATACAAACAGCCAGCAATCTGATTGGCCAACATCAGTTTCACGCAGTAGTTATATATAAATCTGATTGTTCTGAAGACAAAAGCAGCCAAGCCAACATTCCAAAAGCCTTTTGGTGGCACCTATTGGTATTGTTAAGAATTTCACTCTGTTGCTAACTACCCTTTTGGCACAGAACAACATCTTCCATTGTTTCAGGCAGTACTGTTGTAGCCGGGTTGGTCCCAGGATATTAGAGAGACATGGTGGGTGAGGTAATACCTTTTATTAGATCAATTTCTGTTGGTGAGAGAGACAAGATTATGAGCTACATAGAGCCGCTCTTCATTTGGGTAAGCTTGAAAACTTCTCTGTCATCAACAAAAGTTGGTCCAATAAAAGATATTCCCTCACACAGCTTGTTTCACAGAACGACACACCATTCTTTTTTTGTTCTGAGGGTGATCTGTTTTGACACTTGCTTTATCCCTCTCACTGGGAGACAAGCAAGAACAACAGTGTGTGCATCTGTGTCCACTTGGAGAACGGGCCAGATTAAGTTTTCACCTAAGGATCAACACCACGTCGTCTATATTTTTTGGCCACTTGGTTTCCCTCACACTGTGCAGCCCCTGTGAAGCTCTGCCTGCTTTCCTACCAGATACAATTGGAGCAACATGTTGGTCACCAGCCTGTGAGATCCAGCACTACCTTCTCAGTTTACATTGAAAACAGTGATTTGTGGTCACAACTCACTACTGGTAACAGTATTGGGTTATCTTCCAGTGTCACTGCCTATTGCTCAGCAGCTCTGTCATTAGGACACCACTGTTGTAACCCAAAATATAGCTTAGAATCAAATCCAGGAACTACCTAGCAGGAAGATTTCTTCTCCTACCTCACCTATGTCATACTATCACACACAGAGATCAGCAGGGGCACCTGAACTAGAGCCCCATTGGTATAAAGGAGGCAAAGCTGCTTGCTGGGTATTTTCTGTGGTGTCCTGCAGCTATGGAATTTGTGTACCTCATTGGTCCAAAACAGCCCAAATCCTATTGCCTTTATGGCATTTGAAATTGGGAGGGGCGCTGGTGGGTACTGTTAGAGTAAAAGGGAGATTTGAATTTTTAAGTTTAAGTAGCTGGTGTTCAGTTATGCTGAGTTCTCCTAGAGCGTTTTAGTTATGCTGGGAAATTATTTTTGATGATATTTTTAAGTTACATCAAGATACACCTAGAGGGCAGGCACTGATTGTAGCATTTATCTAAGTCCAAACAAACAAACAAACAAACAAAGCTTTTGCACCAGAAAGGAAAAAAAAAACAATTAATGTTGTAAATCTAGGACACAGGTTGCAGATTGGAACATTGGGGTACTAGACAAATGTATAGTGACACATTGGAGCTCACTTTTATTAATAGCTGAAGAGGTACAGGCCTGACAAAACAATGCATTTTCCATGTGGCAAGATACCAAAGGAAAGAAATAACTCATAAAGGGATGAATCTGTGAAAAGAAAAACCTCCCAGTGTTTCAAAAGGGACAATACAATAAAAATCTGATCTGTTTAAAATAATAATAATTGTACCAATTAATGGTTGATGGAGACAATGCTGATACCAGACTAGTCTGGGGAGACACAGGATAAGCAACTGAATGAGGTACCTGGGTGTTAAGGACATTCATGTGGCTAGTATGTTGTGAGTCAGGGCCGGCTTTAGCAGGTGCGGGGCCCCACGCCGGGACGCGAATTGTCTCGCGCCCCCGCCCCCGCCCCGGCCCCGCCCCCTCCCTGCCCCATTGGATCCCTCCCCAAATCCCCGCCTTGGCCCCCCCCAGCCCCGCCCCCTCACTGCCCCCATTGGATCCCTCCCCAAATCTCCGCCCTGGCCCCGCGTCTTCCCCAAGCACGCCGCATTCCTCCTCCTCCCCGCTCCCTCCCAGGCTTGCGCTGATCAGCTGTATGGCGGTGCAAGCGCTGGAGGGAGGGGGGAGAAGCAGGACGCGGCTTTTTTTTTTTTTTTCGCTCCGCCGGCAGCCCCAGACGTTGTGGGGCCCTCTTAGGTGCGGGGCCCCATTCTGGGGAATCGGCCGAATCGGCTTAAAGCCGGCCCTGTTGAGAGTATACTTGTTTCCCACAAAAGAAGCAACTACTCCCTTTCTGTCATGTTAATAACTTAAGAACGGCCATACTGGGTCAGACCAAAGTAGGGTGACTAGACAGCAAGTGTGAAAAATCAGGACGGGGGTGGGGGGTAATAGGAGCCTATATAAGAAAAAGACCCAAAAATCGGGCCTGTCCCTATAAAATCGGGACATCTGGTCACCCTAGACCAAAGGTCCATCTAGCCCAGTATCATGTCTTCCGACAGTGGCCAATGCCAGGTGCCGCAGAGGGAGTGAACAGAACAGGTAATCCTCAAGTGATCCATCCCCTGTTGCCCATTCCTAGCTTCTAGCAAACAGAGGCTAGGGACATCATTCCTGCCCAGTGCAGCATCTCTGCAGAAGAAGAATGGAATACTAGCATATGATTGGTGATATATCAGCTATTCCAGGCAGGATTAAACCAGTTAATTTTAAAATCAGTCTCAGCCCACTGGCTTAGGCCTGGTCTACACTAGGCGTTTATGTCGAATTTAGCGTCGTTACATCGAATTAACCCTGCACCCGTCCACACCACGAAGCTATTTAGTTCGACATAGAGCTCTCTTAAATTCGACTTCTGTACTCCTCCCCAACGAGAGGAGTAGCGCTAAATTCGAAATGGCCATATCGAATTAGGCTAGGTGTGGATGGAAATCGACGCTAATAGCTCCGGGAGCTATCCCACAGTGCACCACTCTGTTGACGCTCTGGACAGCAGTCCGAGCTCGGATGCTCTGACCAGCCACACAGGAAAAGCCCCGGGAAAATTTGAATTCCTTTTCCTGTCTGGGCAGTTTGAATCTCATTTCCTGTTTGGACATCGTGGCGAGCTCAGCAGCACTGGCAACGATGCAGAGCTCTCCAGCAGAGATGGCCATGCAATCTAATAGAAAGAGGGCCCCAGCATGGACTGATCGGGAAGTCTTGGATCTCATCGCTGTGTGGGGCGATGAGTCAGTGCTTTCCGAGCTGCGCTCCAAAAGACGGAATGCAAAGATCTATGAGAAGATCTCTAAAGCCATGGCAGAGAGAGGATACAGCCGGGATGCAACGCAGTGCCGCGTGAAAATCAAGGAGCTGAGACAAGGCTACCAGAAGACCAAAGAGGCAAATGGACGCTCCGGAGCCCAGCCCCACACATCCCGTTTCTACGAGGCACTGCATTCCATCCTAGGTGCGGCCGCCACCGCTACCCCACCACTGACCATGGACTCTGAGGATGGGATATTGTCCGCGGCCGGTTCCTCGGACATGTTAGCGGACGGGGAAGATGAGGAAGGAGATGAGGAGGACGAGGCAGTCGACAGCGCTTGCACCGCTGATTTCCCCGACAGCCAGGATCTCTTCATCACCCTTACAGAGATCCCCTACCAACCGTCCCCAGCCGTTAACCCGGACACAGAATCAGGGGAAGGATCAAGCAGTAAGTGTTTTAAACATCTAAACATTTATTTGTAACAGAACTGGAATATTAATAATGTTAACAATGGGTTTTTCATGATTTGTTTGCCCTAGGCGCTTAACTATTTAGTCCCAAC
>NW_020664522.1:659648-665787 GCF_002925995.2 Terrapene triunguis | reverse complement strand
CCCAACTCTTTAAAAAACAATCTAACAATGTCCGTTTTTTCATGATTCTGCTGCCCAAGCCGCTCCACTCTTTAGTCCCTGCCAGTGCAGCTACACCAAAATCCGGTCTATATGTCCGGGGATAGAGATGAAATCATCATGGGAGATCTCAACGAAGCTCTCCTGGAGGTAATTTGAAAGCCTGTTCATCAGGTTCCTGGGGAGAGCGGCCTTATTGGGTCCTCCGTGGTACGAAACGTTTCCGCGCCAGGCTAGCAGCAAGTACTCAGGGATCATTGCCCTGCAGAGCATGGCGGCATAGGGCCCTGGTTTTTGCAGGCTTTCCCTAAGCATCCGTTCCTTTTCGCTGTCCGAGATCCTCATCAGGGTGATGTCGTTCAGGGTGACCTGCTTTGAATTAGGTAGGGGAATGTTAGTATTGGGACTGCTTGCCCGTTCCTTTACAGAACTGTAACCGCCGGTTTACAGCCACGCGGTGGAGGCGGGAGAGGGGCAGCATACAGGGATCTTTCCCTGGGACAGCCGCGAGGGGGTGGGACAGGGGCAGAGTTCATGCTTGCCTGATTGCTGGCAGCAGAGACTGGCATTGCTTTCAATGTGAAAGGAGGCCAGTGCTACTATTACAGTTTTAAGCAGCCACAAGTCTACGGCTTACCATGTTTGCCTGCTACACAAATTCCGGTGTCCTGCCCCGCTTCCCAGATCGCCACTGCAAGACCCCAGGCACTGAAGGCGAGGGCCGAAAATTCGACCTTGTCCTGAGTGCGCATGTGATAGGTGCAGTGCATGGTCTTGTTCTCAGAGAAAGACTATGTTCTTTGTTCACAACTTAATTTATCTGTCTCAGGAATTCACTCCCTTTTTCCCATTCCCACAGACACATCTGCGACTGTCTCCCAACCCAGCCTGGCATCACACTCCCAGAGGCTAGCGCAGATTAGGCGGAGGAAGAAGAAGACGCGGGAGGACATGTTCTCAGAACTAATGTGCTGCTCCCGAGCCCAGGCAGCCCAGCAGACACAGTGGAGGGAGAACTTGTCCCAAATGCACCGAGCAATCATGGAACGGGAGGAGAGGTGGCGTCAGGAAGACCAGCAGGCGACTCAAACGCTGCTTGGACTAATGAGGGAGCAAACGGACACGCTCCGGCGCCTTGTGGATGTTCTGCAAGACCGGAGGCAGGAGGACAGAGCCCCGCTGCAGTCTATCTCTAACCGCCCTCCCCCGCCACCAAGTCCCATACCCCCCTCACCCAAAGTCCAAAGAAGGAGGGGCGGCAGGGGCCGTTAAAACTTTCAGTCAACCCCTGCAGACTGCTCTAGCACTAGAAGGCTCTCATTCCCCAAAATTTGAAAAGTCCTTTCCTACCCACCTCACACAAGCCCCCGTCCAAGTTTCACCCCCACCCCCCCGTTTCATGTGTGGTTGATAATAAAATATACGTTTCTGTTAATTACTGTTTCCATGATTTTCTTTTGGAGGACAGTCTGTCTGAACGGGGGGAAGGTGGTTGGTAATTGGACAGGACAGTCACCTTTAGCAGGGTACAGAGGCGGGGGCAGGTCCAGCAGCAGGGCACATACACAGTGCAGTCACTAGTTACCCTGGTCAGTCTGGGAGGTGGTTTTCATGTTCTGGGGGGGGGGGTTGCTCTGTGACTTTGTGGCGGGGGAGGGCAGTTACAGATCTTATGCAGCGGTCCTTATCCTGGATCACAGAGCCACGCAGCAGGGGATCTGTAACCCTCCTCCCCCTGCCAGAAAGTCACATAGCCGACACATACACGCAGTCCCGCCCAGGAGTGCTGGCAGGCTCCGTTGAAACAACCAGTCCACCACTGCGGAGCCTGTCATTCCGGGAGTTTAGAAGCATCATTTGCATCACAACACTAAACCCGCCCCCCGCCACAGTCTGCGTCCCAGGTTTAAAACATTCCCGCGAAAACAGTAATAAAGACAACGGTGTTCATTAACAAAACAGAACAGATTTTATTTTTTGGGAAGGGGGTGAAGGGGGTATGTAACTGGAGAGGATAGTCAACATTAGCTGGGTAAAGAAACGGGGGCAGGTTCAGCTTCTGTGTCCACAAACTTAACAGTCACTGGTTACCCTGCTCAGTATGGAACCTAGCTTTCAAAGCCTCCCGGATGCACAGCGCGTCCCACTGTGCTCTTCTAATCGCCCGGCTGTCTGGCTGGGAGTAATCAGAAGCCAGGCTATTTGCCTCAACCTCCCACCCCGCCATAAAGGTCTCCCCCTTGCTCTCACAGAGATTGTGGAGCACACAGCAAGCTGCTATAACAATGGGGATATTGGTTTCGCTGAGATCAGAGCGAGTCAGTAAGCTTCTCCATCTCCCCTTGAGACGGCCAAAAGCACACTCCACCACCATTCTGCACTTGCTCAGCCGGTAGTTGAACAGTTCTTTTTCTGTGTCCAGGGCGCCTGTATAGGGCTTCATGAGCCAGGGCATTAGCGGGTATGCTGGGTCCCCGAGGATCACTGTAGGCATCTCCACATCCCCAAGAGTTATTTTGTGGTCCGGGAAGTAAATACCTTCCTGCAGCCGTCTAAACAGACCAGAGTTCCTGAACACGCGAGCGTCATGAACCTTGCCCGGCCATCCGACGTTGATGTTGGTAAAACGTCCCCTATGGTCCACCAGTGCTTGCAGCACCATTGAAAAGTAGCCCTTTCTGTTAATGTACTGGCTGGCCTGGTGGTCCGGTCCCAGGATAGGGATGTGAGTTCCATCTATAGCCCCACTGCAGTTTGGGAATCCCATCGCGGCGAAGCCATCTATGATGACCTGCGCGTTTCCCAGGGTCACTACCTTTGAGAGCAGTACCTTAACGATTGCGTTGGCTACTTGCATCACAACAACCCCCACGGTAGATTTGCCCACACCAAAGTGGTTCGCGATTGACCGGTAGCTGTCCGGCGTTGCAAGCTTCCAGAGGGCTATGGCCACTCGCTTCTGGACAGTCAGGGCTGCTCGCATCCGGGTGTCATTGCGCTTCAGGGCAGGGGACAGCAACTCACAAAGTTCAAGGAAAGTCCCCTTCCGCATGCGAAAGTTTCGCAGCCACTGGGATTCATCCCAGACCTGCAGCACTATGCGGTCCCACCAGTCCGTGCTTGTTTCCCGGGCCCAGAATCGCCGTTCCACAATATCCACATGACCCATTGCCACCGTGATGTCCTCGGCGCTGGGTCTCATTGTTTCTGACAGCTCTGTGCTACTCTCGGACCTCAAGCCCTCACCGCGGTGCCGTAGCCTCCTCGCCTGATTTCTCTGCATCTGCCTCTGGGAAAGGTGTATGATAAGCTGCGAGGCGTTGAGAACGGCCACAACTGCAGCGATGGTCGCAGCGGGATCCATGCTCGCAGTGCTGTGGCGTCCACGCTGTCACTGACCAGAAAAGTGCGCGAACTGATTTCCCGCCGGCGCTTTCAGGGAGGGAGGGAGGGCGGTAGTGACGGACGGATGACGACAGTTACCCAAAAGCACCCTCGACACATTTTTTTACCCAGAAGGCATTGGCGGCTCGACCCATAATTCCAATGGGCAGCGGGGACTGCGGGAACTGTGGGATAGCTGCCCACAGTGCACCGCTTCCAATGTCGACGCTTGCCCCGTTAGTGTGGACTCACAAAGTCGAATTACTGTCCTTAGTGTGGACACACACGTTCGACTTTGCAATATCGATTCCACATATTCGATTTAAGTGAAATCGAACTACCCTCGTAGTGTAGACATACCCTTAGACTTATTGTCTATGTTGTTTTTTTTAACTGAATAGAGGCCAAGTTCCAGACCCCTCCAGCTTGCTACACATGCAGGCAGATTGCATTAATCAGATCTCTGCTGACTATCAATTGAGAGAATGTGCCTCTCTTGGCATCCTTTCTTTGAAGTCAAGCTTAATAAGGCAGTTTTGTTTTGTTTAAAAATCCCCCACTGGACCCATATAAGGCCCTATCAGGAGATCAGAAGCGCTAAGACTCTATCTGATAAACCCAAAGTATATTCTGTAGAACAGTGCAGTTGAGGTACCACAAGGTTCCTAATTTAACAAGATTTAGCTATAATATTAACTTGGCACATCATGGGGGTAACAATAGTTTATAGCTATCCATTATGGTCATAGTCCATTGGTGGAATCGTGATGCTAAATTGCTATTGTTCTTATGGCTGCGGCTACCCTGGCAAACTGAGGATTCATCATTTGCCATTTGAACTAAGTCAGTGCTAACATTATGCGTTTTTACCAGTGTCAGCAGAGAATTACAGGTCCTTAACTTACCAGTGTAGACACAGCTATAGGAAGATCTCCACCTCAATATTACCATTCCACCAATGGCTGTGTCTATGATGGATATCCTTGGACTACAATTGCTCCAAAATTTAGAACAGACTATCACTTTAGGCCACTCTAGTACTGCTACTGAGCATTTGGGTCAGAGATACCTAATGTGCTACAAGACCAACAGGAGAACAGTTTAAAAAACTCAGGGCAACCCTGAAAATCAAGTCAGCCTGGAGCTTATTGCTATTTATGTGGAATAGATACAATTGCTATGGGGTTTATTCTTTCATTTTATATTAGTTTAACATTTTATGAATGAGAGTTTTTAACTTTGTGATCTTTTAATATATTTACATGTCAAGTGCTTTTGGGGTGGGGTGGTGGGAGAATTCTGGTTGCCACAGAAACTCACATCTTACCTTACTTGCAGAGGGAAATTAACTTGACCTTCACATTCTTGTCAGGTAGAACCTATAATCAGCAGCCATTAGCATCACACTAGGAAGGCATTTACTTTCTGACATGAAAATAGGTGGGGAGAAATTGACGCCTTCAGATAAGAAGAGCAATGCTCCTTCTGTCTAGCACATACGTACGATTTCCCTTTTAGTGAGGCACTGATGGAGCAAGATAATACCACCTTCTAAGAAACCCTTTAATACAAAACAATATGCTCTTCCTCAGTTGCAAAGCTGTGCTGTTGTCAAACTTTTTTCAAACCATTGTGGTATCTCAGGGGTTTCCTAGCATTGCATCCATGGGACAAGACAGAGAATTATAGTACAGTAACTTCTCACTTAAAGTCGTCCCAGTTAACGTTGTTATGTTGCTGATCAGTTACGGAACATGCTCGTTTAAAGTTGCACAATGCTCCCTTGTAACGTTGTTTGGCAGCTGCTTGCTTTGTCCACTGCTTGCAGGATGAGCAGCCCATTGCAGCTAGCTGGTGGGGACTTGGAACCAGGGTGGACCGGTAGCCCCCCATCAGCTCCCTGCTCCCCTAAGTTCCCTGTGCAGCAGCTGCCCAGCAGGCTACCAATTGCCGGCAGTTCAGCTGTCCCTCCCCCCACTGCCATGTGCTGCTCCTGGGAGCTCCTGCTTGCTGTGCAGGGGAGGGGGGAAGAGTGGGGCTAATGTCAGGGTTTTTCCCCTCCCCCCTACTCCTGCCCCCCACTTAACCCTTCTCCATATAGAGCAGGGTGGAGACACAACAGGGCTCAGGACAGAGAGAGCTTGCTGGCCGCAGCTGCTGTCTCAACTTTCTGATCTACTTAAAAAGGCAATGTACTTAGAGTGGTGTCAGCGTACTTAAAAGGGCAATGCACATCTCTCTCTCCCCCACACACAGGGTGTGTGTCTCTGTCTGCCATGCTGTCTCCCCTCCCTCCATTCGTGCTGCCTTGTAGAGTGTGAGGCTACATTAACAACAATGTGTTAACCCTTGAGGGCTCAGCCGAGTGCTAGTTCATCATTTAGCAGTAAGGCATTCCTTGGGAAATATCCCACCCTCTTACACCCTCTGACTTCACCACTTCAACCAAGCTTAACAATCATCATTGCTGTGTACAGTATATAATTGTTTGTTTAAAACTTATATTCTGTGTGTGTGTGTGTGTATGTAGTAGTGTGAGTCGGGGCTCTACCCTCCGAGGCGGGAGGGGAGCCACGCCGACTCACTACACACGTGATCAATAGCCGGTTGCTCAGGAATCAAGCCCTCTGGTGTAGGGGCTGAGGAAAACAACAGTACAGGAGCCCAGGCCCTCTGGAGCAGGGGCTGGGTAAACACAACAGTACAGGAGCCCAGGCCCTCTGGAGCAGGGGCTGGG
>NW_020664522.1:634305-639648 GCF_002925995.2 Terrapene triunguis | reverse complement strand
GACTATAAGGTCGTAGCGAAGGCTATCTCGCTGCGGCTGGGGTCCGTGCTGGCGGACGTGGTCCATCCCGACCAGACCTACACCGTCCCGGGCCGGAGCATCTTTAATAACCTATACCTGGTCCGTGACCTTTTAGAGCTGGGGCGTAGGGATGGTCTGTCGTTCGCCCTCCTGTCCCTGGACCAGGAGAAGGCGTTCGACAGGATGGACCACGGGTATCTCCTGGGCACCCTGCGGGCTTTCGGCTTCGGGCCCCAGTTTGTAGGCTTTCTCCGGGTGCTGTACGCTGAAGCGGAGTGTTTGGTCCGGCTCAACTGGGCCCTGACCGAGCCGGTCAGCTTCGGGCGGGGAGTGCGTCAAGGGTGCCCCCTCTCGGGCCAGCTGTACGCTCTGGCGATCGAGCCCTTCCTCTGCCTCCTCCGCCGGAGGATGGCGGGGTTGGCGCTTCGGGAGCCGGAGATGCGGCTGGTCCTGTCGGCGTACGCCGACGACGTGCTCCTCGTGGTCCAGGACCCAGAAGATCTGGTGCGGGTGGAGGCCTGCCAGGCCGTTTATTCGGCGGCCTCCTCCGCCCGGGTCAACTGGGTCAAGAGCTCTGGCCTGGTGGTCGGGGACGGGTGGCAGACCAGCTCCCTCCCACCCGCGCTTCAAGCCATTCGGTGGAGCGCGGGTCCGCTGCTCTATCTTGGCGTTTATCTTTCCGCCACGCATCCTTCTCCGCCGGAGAACTGGCAGGATTTGGAGGCCAGGGTGGGTGAGCGGTTGCGGAGATGGACAGGACTGCTCCGGTGTCTCTCCCTGCGAGGGAGGGCGCTGGTGCTGAACCAGCTCGTCCTGTCCATGCTTTGGCACCGACTCAACACCCTGAGCCCGGCCCCGGGGATCCTGGCCAGGCTCCAGAGGATGGCCCTGGAGTTTTTCTGGCCGGGACTGCACTGGGTCTCTGCAGGGGTTCTGAGTCTCCCCCTGGAGGAGGGGGGACAGGGCCTGGTCTGTCTACGTAGCCAGGTCCATGTCTTCCGCCTCCGGGCCCTGCAGAGGCTCCTTTATGGTGCTGGTAGTCCGGCATGGAGCACGTTAGCGCACGCCTTCCTTCGCCGCCTCCGAGGGCTCCGATACGACCGGCAGCTCCTTTTTCTTCACCCGAGAGGTCTTCCGCGAGACCTCTCGGAGCTGCCGGTCTTCTACCAGGACCTTCTACGGACCTGGAAGCTTTTCTCGGCGACCAGGTCCACTGTGGCCACCGAGGGTGAGGATCTCCTCGCGGAGCCCCTGCTGCACAATCCCGATCTCTGTGTGCAGGTGGCGGAGTCACCCTCGGTGAGCCGGAGGTTGGTCCTGGCGGAAACCACCAGGGTCGGAGACCTCCTGGACTACACCAGAGGGGACTGGGTGGATCCCCGCACGCTTGGTCGGCGCATGGGGCTCTCCACCCTTACGACCCCTCTGCGTGTACTCCGGGAGGTGGGCGCTGCGTTGTCACCTCCCGCTCTTGACTTCCTGTGGCGGACCCTGCGGGCAGGTGCTCCCCGCCCACCTCTCACCCCGGGCCCTCCGGATCTTTTTATTGGGCCCCTGTCCCGTGAGCCCCCCCGGCTCTCCCGATCCCATAACCCGAACCGGCTGCACGCTTTGCAACCGGTCCGGTTTCGAACCGCACCTAGAGACCACCTGTACACGCTCGTGCTCCACACGTTACATTTTCTCACCCTCGTGTCCCGCCCCGATACCAAATGGCGGGACTACCTACTACCTGTAGAGGGTGAGAAACCCCGGTGGGCCAGTCTTTATTCCACCTTGGTCCACGGCCCGCCGGGGACATTGGATGGCGGCTCCTTCACGGAGCCGTGAGCACGGGCGTGTACTTAGCGCGGTTCACTCCCATTCCCGAGGCCTGCCCATTTTGCGGCCTACGGGAAACCCTGGCGCACGCATACCTCGAGTGCGCCAGGCTGCAACCCCTGTTTCGGCTCCTCCAGAACCTCTTGTTGAGGTTCTGGTTGCACTTTTCCCCACACCTGTTTATTTATGCACACCCTATCCGTGGCCCCACGAGGTCGCGGGATCTCCTCGTCAACCTCTTCCTGGCCCTGGCTAAGCTTACAATCTATAATACCAGGGAGAAGATGTTGACCGAGAGGGTGCTCTGCGATTGTGGGGCCTACTTCCGTAATTTTTTGGTTTCACGTCTCCGGGCGGAGTTCCACTGGGCAGCGTCCGCTGGCTCCCTTACCACCTTTGAGGAGCAGTGGGCGCTGTCCGGGGTCCTTTGCTCGGTGTCCCCATTTGGTTCCCTGATTTTGAACCTTTAACCGTCACCTCACTCCCTGTTTTTTTATCAGTTGTCCCAAGGAATTACTTGGTTTCTGGGTCCAGTGGTCCCTCCCGCTAGGCTGGGGGAGGGGCCTTTAGCAGTGGGCGGGTAAGCCCGCCCACTTCCCGGTTAACCAATATGGACTCACTACAGTGTATATATATACATATAAATATATATAAATATATATATATACCCCACGAGGGTGGGATATTTCCCAAGGATATATACAAAAATATAGTTTTTTGTCTGGTGAAAAAAATTTCCCTGAAACCTAAATTTACATTAATTCTTATGGGGAAATTGGATTCGCTTAACGTTGTTTTGCTTAAAATCGCATTTTTCAGGAACATAACTACAACGTTAAGCGAGTAGTACTGTAATGGTATGGATCTGTGATGAACTGTTTCAAAGAAAATAGGAACCAAAACCAAACCCTTTAGAAAGAGTTTACTTAAAGCATGGTTCTCTTCTGAAAAATGACTGAAAACACCATCATGGGATTCCTTGTTTTTTAAGGAATTTTAAATCAGATGTGCTCAGTTTACAAGAATAATTTTTCAAACTCCTGCAAATTCACCCTAGGACTCTGAAAGTCAAGCTGAGAGCTTTCCTTCTGACACCTCATTGCTGGTAATAAAAGGCCAATTTATGCCTTCTGTTATGCCTGTGCAAATTTCAATGGATTTGCGCAGAAATAAGGGACGAGAATTTAGTAAAAAATTCTATGAATAAATCATGAGATGGAACAAAATCTAGCTCACTCACTTTTAGTTGTGTTGGTTCTGCAGTAATAACAGGAGTGAAAACGTAGGCAGAGATTCTATGCTCTAGCACCAGGATGTTTTTTTACAAGTACTAAAAACTAGGTCATTTAAAATTGTCTTGAGTTGGGTACTCAAATGTTGAGGTACCCCAAAATCGCTAACCACCTTATACAATTTAGGCAACAAACGTTGAATGCTTCTCTGAACCTCCCAGAGCTCTTGAAGATTTACCATCAGTAATCAGCAGTAGTACATCACTTAGTTACTATAAGCAGAAGATTATCAGACTAGCACAGTATCTTTGTTCTGTGGTGGTGTGCATAAAAATAATAATACCTAGGTTCTTTTTATTATAAACTTATTATAGTTCTTTTCATCCATAAATCTCAAAGCCCTTTACAAAGGAAGTCAGTATCATTACATCCGTTTTACAGATAGGGAAACTGAGGCACAGAGAGGGAAGTGACTTGCTCAAAGTCCCTCAGTAAACCAATGGCAGAGCTGGGAAATGAAACCAGGTCTGTTGAGTCCCAGTCCAGTGCCCTATTCCCTAGGCCACGAGTATGCCACATTTCGCACTATAATTTGTCACACACATTGTTCCACACTTCTTCACTGCCATAGATCTGCAGAGCGCTCAGAGCTGATTTCAGCACCACATAAGGGCAAGATGAAAAGCTCCAGGAAACACAGATGGAGGACAACTGTGATAAGAGCACACCACTTGGGCTCTTCAGAATTGCCATTTCATCCAATCGGATGTTATCTCCCATTTGATTGATCAGCTGTTAAGTGTTTGATGGAGAAAGGCTTCCTGGTGGCTAGAGCAATAAATTGCTTATTTTTATGTTATTTTTCTTCATAAGCCAAATCACATTAACATGCTAATTCCTGGGACTGCCTGCGTGGCTGCTGTATCAGCGGAGTGCTCCAGACAATGACAAGAAGTGATACAGCAAAGCGGTCCAGTCCATCTTCTTTTTATGTGTTCTTCACAGGGGGTGGGCTTGACGTGATCTCTGTGATGGCTATTGCTTTTTAACCCTGTCACAGCCCGCCCCTTCCTGGGCACATACTTTGTCCAGCACCAGTGTCTGGGTCGCTAGTACAGCCCTTTACTCCTCTCAGGACACTTACCTGTGCAGAGCAGGTGACCCTGGCTGCTTTCCCTAACTCTATTTCAAGGGCCCCCCATCAACTTCTGGGTTTGAAAAACCACTAAGCTTTTATTTAACCAGAGTAAATGTAACATCAGCATAACAATAGCATCCAGGAACCCTTCTACTTATTCCCAGAGAGAAAGCCTAATCTGATAAGGGCCCTGCAGTGCTTCCCTTCCTCATCACAGTCTAGCTCTCTGACCCACTTGGATCCTGCCCCCTCTCCCCTCAGGAGCCAACTGATGACCCTTCAAAGCCAAACCCACAAGGTTCTACATAGGCAGTCTGGGTGGCGCACCCATGCAGGAGTCCCAGCCTCTGTCTCTCTGTGCACCTAGCAGCACGTGTTATTTTTGTCTTCATCCTACAACAGTGGTGGGCAAACTACGGCCTGCGGGCTGCTTCCAGCCTGGGAGATGTTTTTATCCAGCCCTTGCGCTCCCGCCAGGGAGTGGGGTTGTGGACTTGCTGCGCTCTGACCGGCGCGTCCGCCAGGGAGCGGGGTCAGGGGCTTGCTGCGCTGCGCCCAGCGCTTCCGCCGGGGAGCAGGGTCGGGGGCTTGCTGCGCTCCGCCCGGCACTCCTGCCGGGGAGCGGGGTCGGGGGCTTGCCATGCTTCGCCTGGTGCTCCCAGCCCCCAACTCAGTGATGAGCAGTTTGACTTTGAGCACCATCTTCCTGGAAGATTCTTCTGCCACGCAGAAGAGCCACATTGTGTAGGTGCGACTTCACCACCCCTTCGTGGCAGCGCATCAAATCCCCTCCCGGTCTTTTACGGCCCCACCCTCGAGAGCCTCGAGCGGATGGAAATCGCGCAGGGGCTGCAGTTGCACCCATCCTAGCTCAGGTGCCTCCGCACGTGGCACGGCTGCCTTGGTGTCACACTGCCAGTAGGGCCCCTAGGAGTCCCTGGTATCCCACCAGTAGAGCCCCTCGTGTGCCAAACCTCATGAGTCCTCTCGCCCCGCCTCAGTAACATCCCTTACTATATATAGGCTTTTAATGAACGCAACAGTGCAAACAGAACTCAAAGTACAACAGTAAGAACATTTTTGGGGGGAGGCTGGGCATGAAGTTACAGGTGAGTTTACACCTGCCTCTGC
>NW_020664522.1:596805-631805 GCF_002925995.2 Terrapene triunguis | reverse complement strand
TCAGCCGATGCAATAAACAGCTGAGGGGATTTCCTAAATGGCCTGGTTCTGTCTAGACAAAAAGCCAGCGCTCTACGCACATCTAACATGTGCAGGTACCATTCCTCAATGGAGGAATGGGGCTTAGGACAGAGGACCGGGAGGAAAATGTCCTGATCTATGTGAAAAGCCGAGACTACCTTCGGCAGAAAAGCCGGGTGCAGGCGGAGCTGGACCTTATCCCTATGGAAGACCATGTACGGGGGCTCAGAGGTCAGGGCCCTGAGCTCCGAGACCCGGCGGGCTGAGGCGATGGCCACCAGGAACACCACTTTCCATGATAAGTGGGACCAAGAACACATGGCCAAGGGCTCGAAGGGGGGCCCTGTGAGGCGGGAGAGCACTAGGTTCAGGTCCCACAGCGGGACCGGGGGTCTAGCGTACGGGAAGGCCCGATCCAGCCCTTTTAGGAACTGGGATGTCATGTGGTGTGAAAACACCGAGTTGCCCTGCACCGGGGGGGTGGAAGGCCAAGATGGCCGCCAGGTGCACCCTGACCGAGGAGGGCGCCAGCCCTTGGGTCCTAAGGGACAGGAGGTAATCAAGGATGAGTTGGAGGGATGCAGAGGAGGGGGAAGCACCCTTCTCCCTCGCCCACCTGGAGAACCGATACCATTTTGCCAAGTAGGTTCGACGTGTGGACGGTCTCCTGCTTTCTAGGAGGACTTGTCTAACACTCTCCGAACACCTCCCCTTCTCCTCATTTAAACATGGAGCAGCCACGCTGTCAAGTGGAGCGCAGCCAGGTTGGGATGGAGGAGACGTCCTCCCTCCTGGGAGAGGAGGTCCGGCCGAAGCGGCAGCCTGTGCGGGGGGGCCACTGAAAGCTGCAGGAGGGTCTCGTACCAATGCTGACGGGCCCAATCCGGGGCTATGAGGATAATTCGCGCCCCGTCCGCCTTCACCTTCTGTAGGACCTTGCCTATCAGGGGAAAGGGTGGGAAGGCGTAGAACAGGCGGCTTGACCATGGAATCAGGAACGCGTCCAATATCGCCCCTTCGCCCTCCCCCGCCCTGGAGCAGAATCGTGGGCACAGGCGATTCTGGGCAGTGGCGAATAGATCTACCTGGGGAGTGCCCCAGTGTAGGAAGAGCTGCCTGGCCACCTCCCTGTGTAGAGACCACTCGTGTTGTTGGGAGAAAAACCTGCTCAGGTGATCTACGAGCGTATTGCGCTTGCCGGGCAGGTGAAAGGCCCTCAGGAGGATGTCGTGGGCTATACAGAACTCCCACAGGAGTTGGGCTTCCTAGCACAAGGCCGCTGAACGTGTGCCCCCTTGCCTGTTGATATAATAGATTGCGGTCGTATTGTCCGTCAGGACTCTGACTACCTTCCCTCCTAAGTGCTGGCGGAAGGCCACGCACACCAGGCGTACCGCCCTGAGTTCCCTGATATTTATGTGCAGGGACAATTCCGAGGGCGACCATCTGCCCTGGGTCCTGAAGTTCCCCACATGGGCTCCCCATCCCAGGTCTGAAGCGTCTGATACCAGATCTAGGGAGGGAGGCAGCTCCCAGAAGGGGATACCCTGGAGCAAGTTGCTCAGGAGGGACCACCATTGCAGGTCGGCCACTATATAGGGTGGCAGCGTGACGACCTTGTCCAGGCCGTCCCTGGCCTGGGAGTACTGGGAGGCCAGCCAGAGTTGGAGGGGCCTCATCCTGAGCCTGGCATGTCGCACCATGAAGGTGCATGCTACCATATGGCCTAGGATTTGAAGGCACATCCGTGCCGTCGTCAGAGGGAAGGCCATGACCGAGGCGATGAGACCTTTGAGCGTCTCGAACCTGTCCCGGGGGAGGGAGGCCATGGCCCCCAGCGAGTCTAACAGCGCCCCTATGAAGTGTATGTGCTGAACCGGGACTAACGTGGATTTCTCCTCATTTACCACTAGGCCTAGACTCGTGCAGGTGTCTAGCAGGAATTCCACCTGTGCCTGCACCTGGGACCAAGACTTGCCCTTGAGCAGCCAGTCGTCCAGGTAGGGGAAGATCTGCAGCCTGTTCCTCCTGAGGTGGGCTGTGACCACCGCCATACATTTGGTGAAAACCCTGGGGGCCGTAGAAAGACCAAAGGGGAGGACTGTAAACTGGTAGTGGTCTGTCCCTACCAGGAAGCGCCTGTGGCCCTCAAAAATCTGGATATGGAAGTACGCATCCTGGAGGTCCAGGGCTGCGAAAGGACAGTTACCTGTTCCGTAACTGGTGTTCTTCGAGATGTGTTGCTCAGGTGTATTCCACTATAGGTGTGCGTGCTTGCCACGCCGGAAGTTTTTCCCCTAGCAGTATCTGTAGTGGGGGAGCACCGCTGCGACCACTGGAGTGGCGACGGTATATCGCGCCATAAAGAGGGCTGCGTGCTCCCCCCACCCTCAGTTCCTTCTTGCCAGACAACTCCGACAGAGGGGAAGGAGGGTGGGACGTGGAATACACCTGAGCAACACATCTAGAAGAACGCCAGTTACGGAACAGGTAACTGTCCTTTCTTCTTCGAGTGATTGCTCGTGTGTATTCCACTATAGGTGACTCCAAGCTATCCCTGATGGAGGTGGGTAGGAGTTTAAATGTACAGGTTTAAGGGTTACCGGGGCGGAGCACCGCCCTACCAAACCCGGCGTCATCCCTTGTCTGGGAGACGATCGCATAGTGCGATGAAAAAGTGTGGCGAGAGGACCACGTAGCAGCCCTACAAATGTCCTGAATAGGGACATGAGCCACATAGGCCGCGGACGAGGCCTGGGCTCTCGTCAAATGAGCCTTCACTATAGGAGGCGGGGGAACCCATGCCAGGTCATAGCCGGTGCGAATGCACGACGTGATCCAGCGGGAGATCCGCTGGGTGGAGACCGGTCGCCCCCTCATGCGCTTGGCCGAAGCAATAAAAAGCTGGGGGGACCTTCTAAATGGCCTGGTTCTGTCCAGGTAAAAGGTCAGCGCTCTGCGCACGTCTAACAGGTGCAGGCGGCGTTCCTCATTGGAGGAATGGGGCTTAGGACAGAGGATCGGGAGGAAAATATCCTGATCCATATGGAAAGCCGAGACCACCTTCGGCAAAAAGGCAGGGTGAGGGCGGAGCTGAACCTTGTCCTTATGAAAGACCTTATACGGCGGTTCAGAGGTCAGGGCCCTGAGCTCGGAGACCCAGTGGGCTGAGGTGATAGCCACTAAGAATGCCACCTTCCATGACAGGTGGGACCACGAACACGTGGCTAACGGCTCAAAAGGAGGCCCTGTGAGGCGGGAGAGTACCAGGTTTAGATCCCAGAGTGGGACCGGGGGTCTGGCGTAAGGGAATGACCAATCTAACCCTTTCACAAACCGGGCTGTCATGTGATGTGAGAAGACAGACAGCCCCTGCACCGGGGGATGGAAGGCCGAAATGGCTGCCAGGTGCACCCTGATGGAGGAGGGCGCCAGGCCTTGGGTCCGAAGGGACAGGAGGTAATTGAGGACAAGCTGGATAGGGGCGGAAGAGGGAGAGAAACCTCTATCCCTCGCCCACATAGAGAACCTATACCACTTAGCCAGGTAGGTTCACCGCGTGGAGGGTTTCCTACTTTCCAGCAGGACCCTTTTCACATCCTCAGAACACCTCCCCTCCTCCTCATTCAACCATGAAGCAGCCACTCTGTCAGATGGAGCGCGGCTAGGTTGGGATGGAGGAGGCGACCTTCCTCCTGGGAGAGGAGGTCCAGGCAAAGAGGCAGCCTGCAAGGAGGGGCTGCTAACAGTTGTAGCAGGGACCCGTACCAATGCTGACGGGCCCAAGCCGGGGCTATGAGGATCATCCTCGCACCATCTGACTTCACCTTCTGTAGGACCCTGTCTATTAAGGGGAAGGGCGGGAAGGCGTACAAGAGGGGCCCCGACCATGGGAGCAGGAACGCATCCGATATGGCCCCTTCGCCCTCTCCCGCTCTGGAGCAGAATTGAGGACACTGTCAATTCTGGGCGGTGGCGAACAGGTCTACATTCCACTAAAATGTATCTTTATTAAATAGAGTTTATTTGAATATCTCTGAATTGTTAATTTCGTGAGTGTTCGTGGCCCGCCATACAATTTCCATACCCAGATGCGGCCCTCAGGCCAAAAAGTTTGCCCATCCCTGTCCTACAACATGCCCCATCTTACAGTTCCGTTTAACACGTCTCCTATAACATCTTCTTTCACACAATTTCAAGTTAACAGAGCTCCTTCTCCACACCTGCCCTCTGTCCCCCCTCTCCTCTCACATGAAAGAGAAACATGATTTGTGTGCGCACTGATCTGCTCTTAAGCATAAATGACTGCACAGGGTCTAATCTGCCCCTCCAACATCAGGATCAGAGGGGAAGGCAACTCATTGCTCAGCCCAGCCCTCCAGCAGCTTGGGGCCGTGTAAAATGACAGGGTAATCCCCTGGGCATACATCAGATGCTACAGCTGCTGTCTTCCCTCCCTCCAAAGCAATCCAGGACACATGCCAAGCAGCCTCTCACCTACATGAGGCAGTGACTTAGTACAATAGCTGGGCAGGCGGTGAGGGCGTGGAGAACATTATTCTGTCCTCTTGGTTTCTCCATCTGGATATATTATTCTAATGCCTCATCCTATAACAGCATCTTTCTCCAGGAGTAAACCACCGCCCCAATTCCTACCTCTACCAAGTATCAGCTCCGAGCCTCCACCAGTCCATAAGGCAAGGAAGACACTTTTTCTGTCATTTAGGTCTATTGTGTCATTAATGCAGGCGGGGGTTATATAAGCAATGCCAGCAGGAACTACTTACAAAAATCCCCTATGCTTTGATGGAGAAGAGAATAATAGATATCCACCACACACAGATGGGGTCACTGTTAAAAGCAAGCAGTTTTACTGACCCCACCAGCTTATCTTTTGATTGATGTGGGAGTTGATCCTGTAGTCAGAAAAGTGACTTTAAAAAAGCTTGCGTCATTCACAGCATTTGCTTCTGCAGCATTATCCCCGATTAAAGAAATAACAATCTGAGTTGGAGGAAATGTATGACTTTTAAAACAAATGCTTATAACAGCAACTGAAGTAGTCAGGAGGCCAGTTCTGCATCCCTATGTTCAAATACAGGGCAGAGTGTGAGCCAATAGGGAGGGAGCACAGTGATGTTTCTGAGTTTTAGCATTTGGAAAGGAAGAGAATTTGCCAGGGTGGGGAAATGCACCAATCACCACCCTGCTCATGGTAGGAATTTTCTTATTTCACTACACCTCTACCTCGATATAACGCGACCCGATATAACACGAATTCGGATATAACGCGGTAAAGTAGTGCTCCGGTGGGGTCTGGGCTGCGCACTCCGGTGGATCAAAGCAAGTTCAATATAACACAATATAACCTATACGCGGTAAGCTTTTTTGGCTCCCGAGGACAGCGTTATATCGGAGTAGAGGTGTATTAGTACACAAGCTTTTTCCATTACAAGGAAGCAAAATGGAGGTCTAGGACAGGGGTTCTCAAACTGGGGGGTCGAGAGGTTATTCCATGGGGGGTCATGAGCTGTCAACCTCCATCCCAAACCCCGCTTTGTCTCCAGCATTTATAATGGTGTTAAACATATAAAAAAGTGTTTTTAATTTATAAGAGGGGGTCGGACTCAGAGACTTGCTATGTGAAAGGGGTCACCAGTAAAAAAGTTTGAGAGCATATGCAGCATGTCCTGCCCCCCAGAGTCATCGCCATGAAGAGACGTCTTGGATGGTATGTGGCACCTGGGAGGGGCCTTCCAATGCTACTACAGAAAGACACAACCCTGGATAGGCACTTCTGAGAGGTGATGCTTTCACATTCCTGGGAAGGATAGCATCTGCTTGGCAACAGCATCAATGAGAAGAAACGTAGTGGCAGATGCTGTAGAAATCTGATAGCCAAAGTAACATGAGTGGAATGAAAACAGGGAAAAGGGCAAAGGGATTATGGTGGATAAACACCAGACATTTAGACTATGAAAGGACGTGCTTTAAATGAAACCCCAATTTGGGACACACACGGCAATACTTAATTAGGTGTATTAGTAACTGGAGCTTGACCTCGCAATCCTGAATGAAGAGGAGCCCAAGCAGGGCAAGATGTCATAGTTAGTAAGGGGGGTGGTGTCTCTCTCTAACTCTGGGTGGGTAGGGTTTGCCATACTAGATCAGACCACTGATCCATCAAGTTTCGTGTCTACATAGGAGCCTGGCAACTACCTGTTGCTTCAAGGAAAATGGAAAGAAAACCATAATGCACATGTCCAAGTGTATGCTGTAGGTATTCTGATCCCAGCAGGTGAGCAAATCCTATGCTTCAGAGCTTCAGCTGATTGCCACGTCTTTTTTACCATTCATAACTACCTATGATGAATTCTGAACTGGATCTATGCCATCATGCAAAGACTGTGACCATTTTTTTCTAGGTTCCAAGGAAACTGGTGCCAAGGGGAAACCCTTCTTTGACATAACAGGTGTGTGAGCAGCATATGGAGTTTAGGTGATGTAGACAAGGAGCAGTCAGTCAAAGTCACACTGTTGTGTTCCCTTACTCAGTTCAATGATATTGCAGCCTCTGGAATTTCAATCCATTTCACCACTGTTTTCTGTGTCTCAGATACTTTTAAAAAGTCACCATTTGTAAACATTTAATTTGAATGTATTACTGTTGAAAAGTGCCAGACTGACAGCCCAAGTCCTTGACTAGCATATTTATCACAATTTCAACATTGCAGTGCCACTGATGCAGCTCCACCAGCAGTAGCAACAGTGGGAAAATTAACATAAACCAGCCACTGGCAATTAACCACCATGTCATCTAACCTGGCTCAGAGCAGTAATGCAAATGCATGAGACAGATAAGGACCTACTGGTTTCTATGTTTATACACAGATTAGATACAATACAGTAACGCCTCACTTAACGTTGTAGTTATGTTCCTGAAAAATGCGACTTTATGTAAAACAATGTTAAGCGAATCCAATTTAATTTAATTTAATAAGAATTAATGTAAATCGGGGGGGTTGGTGAAAAAAAATTCCCTGGAACCTGACAAAAGACATATACATATACAGTATAACTTTTAAACAATTTGAAACAAACAGTTTAATATTGTACACAGCAATGAATAGTTGTGAAGATTGATTGAGGTGGTGGAGTCAGAGGGTGGGATATTTCCCGGGGAATGCCTTGCTGCTAAATGATGAACTAGCACTCGGCTGAGCCCTCAAGGGTTAATACGCTGTTGTTAATGCAGCCTCACACTCTACAAGGCAGCATGGACTGAGGCAGGAGGGAAGAAACACAATAGATGCAGGGCAGTGGCTGCAAACACTTCCCTGCAAAAACTGAACAGGATGATGAGCCCACGCTATCCAGCTGGAGTGCACCCCTCCCTTCTCCTGACAGCACATGCACGGCTGCCCAGGTGCTGACTTTCCAAAGTGCTGGGGGGTATGTGCATGGGTGAGAGAGAGAGATGTGCATTGCCCCTTTAAGTACACTGACCCTACTTCAAGTATGTTGCCCTTTTAAGCAGATCAGTCAGTTCAGACAGGAAGCAACAGCTTCCAGCAAGCTTCCTCCTTTCTGTCCCTGAGCCCTGTCCCCCTCCTCTGCTTTGTGGAGAGGGGGGCAGGGGACATCCTGTTATCAGCATCCCTCTTCCCCCCTCCCCCAGCAAGCAGGAAGCTCCCAAAAGCGGCTCCAAGGCAGAGGGCAGGGCAGGAGCAGCACGGCATGGGGGAAGGGACAGCTGAACTGCTGCTGGGCAGCTGCCGAGCCACATACCTTACAGGAAATTTAGGGGAGCTGATGGCAGGGGAGCTGCCGGCCCCCCCCTGGTTCTAATCCCCACAAGGAGGGGCTGCTCTTCGAGAGAATCCTGCAAACAGTGGACAAAGCAGGCAGCTGCCAAACAACATTATAAGGGAGCATTGTGCAACTTTAAACGAGCATGTTCCCTAATTGATCAGCAACGTAACAATGAAACAACGTTAACCAGGACAACATTAAGTGAGGAGTTACTGTACAGGCAATTGCAGTGAAAGTTTCCTACCCACTAACACATCTCCTAACGTGCCCCAACCCTGCTGCAATGGGACTACCTTTAGCAATGAAACAGAAGTTAAATTCCAGGCCGATTCAGTCTGCTGAGAGTGCAAGGGAGCCCAATAATGGAGCCAGTTATGGTGGTGGGTTTTGTGATGTGGACATCTGTTCACTGGAAACAGGACTGAAACCATGAAACTTATTTCACACACACTCCTGAAAAATCATCCAATGTAACAACTTTCAGCCCCTATTGATCTTTGCTAGAGTCAAACCAGCTGAAGTGACAGGCTCCATATCTCATTAGCAGCACCCTGAGCCTATCCATTACCTCCGACATAGCATTTCTTTTCAGATGCACAAATAAATTAAGGTCATGGTCAAAGCGACAGGTCTATGTCACCTGTCAATAGCTTGGTGGAGATAGCAAATCAAGAGTAGCTGCAAGGAATTAGTAAAACACTTGAGGGAAAACAAACCATTTCTGACAAAGGTGAGAACACCCAATTTCCCATGCCTAAGCACTCCCATGCCCTGGGATTTCTCTTACAGGAATTAATCATATAGTCAGTATATACAATATATAAATACGCACTGTAACGGAATAAAATTGCATTCTGTAGATGCTGGCCAAGCTCACTGTGAGCTAACAGTTATTACCGTATATTAAAAAGAGCCAATTATAGCCAATGTCCCAAGAGAGGAATCATGCTGGTTTGTTACATTTGTTTTGAGCCAAAACAGCAAGTTACTGGCCGAAAGGAATCCTGTTGCCCAGAGGAATTTCTATCGCATGTAATCCTAGCTATGTGGTAAGCAAATGTGGGCTAATGTATCCTAGGGTACATCTACACTTAAAATGCTACAGGGGCGCAGCTGCAGTGCTACAGGGGCGCAGCTGCAGTGCTTCAGCGTAGCTAATCCATGTCCCCGAGAAGAGGTAGCTAGGTCAACGGAAGAATTTGCACCCCATAGAGGCGCAAATATGCCAATGTAAGTTATCAGTGTAGACTAGACCCTGGATGGAGTTTGGAGTGACACTCCCAGCTCCACTGTGCCTAAGGATCCTGCTGCTAATAGCACCAGGGAAGCTCAATTACCCAGCAACAAATGATTAAAAAATAACCCAACAACAAAATAAACCCCGCTATCAATCTGTTAAAGCATGGAGAACTATAAGGGCAAAATCTGTTTTAATACACCCACGCTGTATTAGCAACTTCATCGACTCTCAATGCATGGTATGCGTGTATAAATAAAGTGGCTGTGATCATGCTGTCTTTCTAAAGTTCAGCAGCAATGAGGGTGGCGAGAGCACTGAGATTTCCACCCAGCCTGGGACTTTTGGAATAATGCAGCCAGCAGCTGGGATGTCAAATCATGTCACCCACTCTGATATCCTTCTTTGACAAGGTAACAAGCCTTGTGGATGGGGAGAAGCAGAAGATGTGATGTATCTCAATTTTAGTAAGGCTTTTGAAATGGTCTCACATGACCTTATAAGCAAATTAGGGAAATATAGCCTAGAGGAACCTACAATAAGGGATGCACAACTGGTTGGAAAAACATATTTAGAGAGTCGTTATCAATGGTTCCCAGTCAAACTGGAAAGGCACATCAAGTGGGTTCCTGCAGGGATCTGCCCGGGGTCCGGTTCTATTCAATATCTTCACAAATGATTTGGATAATGGCATAGGCCATAGAGAGTACATTTATACGATACCAAGTTGGAAAGGATTGCAAGTGCTTTGGAGGACAGAATTAGAACTCAAAATGATTTTGACAAACTGGAAAACTGGTCTGAAATAAATAGGATGAAATTCAATAAGCACAAATGCAAAGTACTACATACTTAGGAAGGAATAATCAGTTGCACAAAAGCAGAATGTGAAATGTCTGCCTAGGAAGGAATACTGCAGAAAAGAATCTGGGAGTTACAGTGAATCACAAACTAAATATGAGTCAACAATGTAATACTGCTGCAAAAAAAGCCAATATCATTATGGGATGTATTAGTGCAAGTGTTGTAAGCAAGACACGAGAAGTAATTCTTCCACTCAAGCACCTATAAGACCTCAACTGGTATATTGTGTCCAATTCTGGGCACCATATTTCGGGAAAGAGGTGGACAAATTGGATAAAGTTCAGAGGAGAGCAACAAAAATTATTAAAGATCTAGAAAACATGGCCTACAAGGAAAGATTGAAAAAAAAAAAGTCTGTTTAGTCTGCAGAAGAGAAGACTGAAGGGGGGGGGGGAGGCATGATAACAGTCTTCAAGTATGTAAAAGGTTGTTATAAAGAAAAGGGTGATAAATGGTTCTCCTTATCCACTGAGGACAAGACAAGAAGCAATGGGCTTAAATTGCAGCAAGGGAGATTTAGATTTGACATTAGGAAAAACTTCCTGTCAGGGTAGTTAAGCACTGGAACAAATTACCTAGGCTAGGGAGATTGTGGAATCTCTGTCATTGGAGGTTTTTAAGTGCAGGTTAGACAAACACCTGTCCGGGATGGTCCAGATAATACTTAGTCCTGCCTCAATGCAGGGGACTGGACTAGATGACCTACTGAGGTGCCTTCCAGTCGTACACTTCTATGATTCTGTGTTATAAACATCTCTCTTTCTGGAATTCTGCTGCTGCCTCTCACACGCCATCACAACCGTTTTGCATTCCTCCCCTTATGCCATGTCCTTCATTTGTTCCTTTCTACTCTGAACAAATGCCTAGCGAATCAAGTCCTGAGTTGGACAGCTACACACACGGGCACTGTCAGTGTTGGCTGAGAAAAGGTCTATGACAAGAACTCACTAAACGCTACTCAGGCCAGTTGCTGCCACTGAACAAGTATGTGTCATGTTCAAGTAGCCAGCATTGATATACCAGATGAAGAATCTCATATAGTATGTTGGGTGTGGGTTGGAGGGGGGCTCCTTTGAGTGGGGTGGAGAGGGTGGGGGAGAAGGTTAACTCCTTCAGGAATGTAATGTTGGCTAAATGGTATCTTAAATCGAAAGTCCAGAGAAAAAAGTTTATCTTGGAATCTCATCCAAATCAGAGAAAAAAGACAAATGTGGCTCTTTCTGTACTTACTATGAAGTAAACCCCTGGTGTGTTGCTATCCTAGTTATGTTCCATGTCTTTACACGGTCACTGTACCAGGTAATTTACCCAGCAAGCTCAGAACAGTTCATTACTCTGTACACAAATTGTACAAACCCTGTGAAAAATGCCAGCATGTCTCTCACATGCTGTGTTCACAGGGTGGGGAGAGGTTGGGGGAAGGGGGGGAAGCATTTATCAGGCAGTGTTTTGTAAAGGGAATACACCACAAACCTGCCGCATGCACTATTTGCCATAGGAAGGTCGGGATAAATGATGCATGTTGTCCTTGCAAGAGAGATGTGATCACAGCTTGGTTATAGTACTGATTACAGCACTTACACTTCTTTGCACCAAGGCCCATAGAGCTCAGGTGGGATAAAACACATAAATCCAGTCCAGGTTAGTTATGACCAGATTCCTGGTAAATTACCTTCTTGGTATCAGCAGTAATACACAGGCATGATCACAGTCACCGTCAGGCTAAAGCGAAAGGGGAAACCAGGTGGGAGGAGGGAGTGGAAAGGTTCAGCTGTGTTCCTCTTTTCCATGTGCGGCCTCACTAACCCCATAAGGTTTCCATAAAGGGATCTCAGTCAACCAGCAACAATGCCATGATTTGTTTTGCTCACAAGCTCAAGGGTCGGGGTGAGTGGGAGAGGTACAATCCTAGAGTCCCCATGAAGCTCAGCAAAGGGAGCACAAGCAGAGAGGGCTGGTGGGGAGGGGAGCAGAGCACAGACAAGAACCCTGATTAGAGATGGGAATAGAAACGGGAACCCTGTGTCAGAGCTGATGAGAAAGCAGGAGGACTGGGGAGCCCTGCCTGTTTTTAGCTCGTGCACAGGCATGAAGGGGACAGAGAGAGTTCCTGCTGAAATGACTCATTCATTTTATTTTTAGTTTTGCAGAGGGAAAAGTCCCCTTCAACCTGGTATCAAATTCTTTGATTGCATGGCTCTGTTAATTTCATCCCAGTATTTTCTGTTTGATGACAGACTGAACTGCTGTCAAGTGAACCAGGGTTATCTCCCCCATGCATTACCAGTCTGGTAATCAGCAGGGAACCTGGCAAGTGGAACTAAGAACAAGGACAAAGTAATCTGCTCTTGGAGGCCCACTGCCAAGAGACAGAGCTGCCAGCCCGCCAGCAGCAGCAGTGCTTCCACCAGGGACTCAGAGCAGGAGCTCCTCTTTCCCACAGTTGAGTGTGTGTCATCTACAGGGCAGCCCATCTGCCACCTTCACTACATGATAGGGACAGAGGGAGAGATGTGGAGGGAGAGAGATGGCAGAGTTAAGAAAATAGACTCTTGGCTTGTCTCTGCAATGGGTGCTCACCAATGCACCCTTTGTCCTGGCTCTTGTGCTTTATTGTTATGAGACAAGGATCTGGGAGATGTGATGGTACCCCCCTACCCTCCCATGCTGCCCCAAGCATCAATGCCACAGTGTCCACATCTCCAAGTTCCTAGGGAAACTGCAACTCTTGGTGCTGCTGGCTGAAATTTTAGTACATACGATCGGGGCTGATTGAGTTAGATTTGACCCTTAGAGTTCGCATAGCAAAGCCTGACTAAGCGAGTTACTGGGATGGCTCACAGGAGCTCTGGGATGCTAACAGCACACTGGTTTAGACACGGTGCTCCAGGCTCACTACTAATGGTGTTACAGGATTTCACACTGGAGCTTTAGCCCTTTCCACTAGCCATTTGCAGGCAGCTTATTCGGACTCAGCTTACTGCACTTCAGCCACAGCAGAGTGAATATCAGAGGCCTAGGAGCTAGTTCACAAAGGGTGCACTGGTGCATAAACTCAAAAAGTCAAAGATCTGAGGTGCATCAAGACTGCAAGGAGCCACACTGTTTAAATCTTTGATAGGTGTAATGTCTCTAACTTGTTTGCTCATTAATACCAGCTCCAACAGCCTGGGATTTTTCCAGAACATTATAACGAATCATCAGAGCGTTCTGCGTGCCTCACAAGCAGTGCACCACATGCCATGGCCCACTCCCCCCTTAACCCTTTAGAAACTAGCGCCGTGCCAGACTGTGTCCACTTCAGAGCTGGCTACATTTCCATCCAGTTGGCTATTTGTTTTTGTAGCACTGTGCCGCGCTAAGGAGCAGGAAAGGTTTCTCACAACAGCACGGGCTCTTTGGAGTAGTAAGTCCCAACCCGGCCTTAGTTATTTTTTTATTTGTATTTCAGTTGCGCCTAGGAGCCCTAGTCATGGACCAGGACCCTGGTGCTCTAGGCGCTGCAAAAATACAAAACAAAAAGATGGCCTCCACCCCAAGGAGCTTATATCACTGTCTCCCTCCCCACTACGGATCTTCTGGCAACATCTGCTTCCTCCTGCTGCCAGTTCCCAACCACTCTTCAGCACCAGGAAAGGTTGGTTCAAGACAATCAGGCTGCTGTTACCTAGTATTGTAGAGGGGGCGGGACCTATACAAGGGCAGACCCCTCCCCTTAGGTTGTCCCAATTTAGTGAGGAATGGGCAAGCTAGATGGGAGCTGCCCCTAAAATTTAGGCACCATAGATAGTTGCCTGTGTAGCCTACCCCTAATACTGGACGGGGAGGTGGCAGGCATCAGCAATTGAGGCTAAGGCTGAAAAAGCCAAGTCAGTTTCACACACAAAGTGAAGCTAGCAGCTGCAAGGAGTATAATGCTTCCTGCTCACGAAGGGCTAGGGAAATGGGAACGGGTCTTCTTTTGGCCAGATAAGGGAGAGAGAGGAAACAGGAGCTGGGTACCGGGTTGCGAAAACAGAGGGGAAATGCGGCGGGAGATGTAAGAGAAGCAATGTGTTCTTCAGCCTCTCAGTATGCCACACTGAGGATGAGCATACTCAGACCATGTCCTCTGGGCTAACCACAGCACTCCACACTGCAGGCCACTCAGCCTCTTCCTCTCTCCCCCAGCTGCTCTGTGCAATCTCCTTCTCCCCAGCTGTGCATTCACAGAATCACAGATGCTAGAGGTGGAAGAGACCTTTCAGCTCATTGAGACCATCTCTCTGCCAATACTGTCCGCTCACCCCACCACCACTGACCAGCCCCACTTTCTCCTGCCCTATTCTCAGCCCCCGACTCCTCTCTTCTTTTCCTCATTTCCCCTGGTAAACTCCACCTCACCAATGCACTTTACAGCCTCCCTTACTCCAGTCTGTTTCATCTGGGGGTCTGAGGATTCTATTTTTTGCTATCCATCTGGAAATACCCATTCTAAAGGGGCTCTGTCAGATCCATTCAAGAGGAACACACATGCTTTTGCAAGTGCAAATCTTTGTGAAGGTTATGACCAAGATAAATATTTGCATGATTATTTCTTTTATTTCCAATGGAAATGGTTTTTCATTGGGATCTAAACATTCCTGCTCTGATGGCGGCAGCCCCAACACTGCACTAGTGCAAGGGAGCCAGAAAGTGAAAATGGCTAGAAACAAAATTAAAACCCGCATTTGCAGGGGGTATTGTCAAAGGGCTGTTTCCGCCCTCTTAAAGGCCCTTTATGCCAGAAGAGCATCATAAAGGAGGCATTCATGTGAGTCAGCATTAGACCCAAGATCGTCACCCAAAGGGCACGAGAAATATTAGATTAAAAAAAAAATCCCTTGCAATATATCAATGTGATGTGTAATTAGTAACAAGAATGGATGAGCTTTTTGGGTGTTTTAATAAATGCATACTTTGATTCCAACAGTGTGCCTTTAATTTTAAATGAAAACATTTATTTATTTTCTACACTCAAAAAACAATAAAGCAAGAAAAAGAGAGTGGAAAAACCATTGGTAGAACAAGTCAGGCTGATAGGAAAGACACAGCCAAGAAATTGTGCCATGAAGGCAGGAACTTTAAAACATTTCTCAAAGTCAAAATCTGAAAGATAATCATATTGTTTAAAAGAACATTTTGCCTGTTCTGTAGATTTGTACATTACCGCAGCCCTTGCCATCTCCAGCTTTGCACTTTCTGCACAACTCACTTTCCATTCCCTCAGATATGCTGACATCTCTTTAAAAAGTAACATTATTCACAACTGCACGGGAAATGTAGCTCAAGCTCCGAGTCGTGCACAAGATTATTCTGAGCTTTGAAATGATACTAAATTTAAGCTGCAATTCCAAGCGGCTACAGTGAGACTGGCCATTTAATGGCTGCCTTTCCCCCCACTTTCCCCTCCCTTTTGCAACATCATCCCTTGTGTCAGCCCATCAGGACCCTTCAGAGTCTTAGCTGAATATTCAGATCAAATATCGGAATCAAATCATGTTTTAATCAAGCATTCAAATCACTGGAGGCAGGCTCATTTGGCAGCCTCAAGAACCGAGCACCCACTGAAGTGTGAGGTTTACAGATGTGGTGCTGGAGCACTGATGCAACACAAACATGAAGGGTCCTGACACAGGAGACTACTAACTAAATAGTTCAGATCAACTTGGCCTTAGTACTTCTAACACAACACAAGAGACTCCAAACTTTGAGGCACAGAAGACTTCATAGGTAACATCCCAGGAGCCCAAGGTCTGCACCTAATTTACATATACATTAGCGGACCTCACCTGCTTGTCTGATACCAGATTCACTTCTTTTTCTGCTATGGGAATGACTCCTTCTTATAGGCGATGGAGTCTTGCCCTCAAACTGTCCACCTCTGTAGCTTCACTGCCCCTCAGACGTTCTGATTGGTTAGCTGCTCTCCCTGGGTTAGGCAATTAGCAGAAAAGCCAAAAGGGGGCAAGGGGATATTCCCACACAGTACATACTATATTAATAAGCTTGCTCCTGCACTTAGTTCTGACAGCAACCCCAGCAATACTGAAGTGAAGAGTTTAATTTTCTGGAGAGTTAAACCCTTTTGTTCAACGTGAGGGAATGGAGCTTTTTCCACCTGGAAAACATTAAAAAATGGATATGATGAGGAAATATTTCATAGATTAATAGAAGTATAGGACTGGAAGGGGGACCTCAATGGGTCATCTAGTCCAGTCCCCTGCACTCAGGGCAAAAATATTATATATCTCATAAAAAGGTGGGTGGGCTATATCAGGAATCAGAGTTGGACTAGACAAACCAATTGTACATTCCTCCTATCATGACTGTGGATTTGGGGGAGACTCTGAGTGAATAGGAATAGGAACAAGTGTAGGATAGAATAGGAACAAATATATATCTGGTTTTAGGTAAGAGTCCTACACTTGTTCCTGTTCACTCAGAGTCTCCCCCATATCCACAGCCATGATAGAAGGAATGTACAATTGGTCTGTCTAGTCCAACTCTGATTCCTGGTATAGCCCACCCACCTTTTTATGAGATGGCATAAACCAATATTTGTATGGAGTAGAATTTTCAAAAGCACTTGGCATTGGTGCAACTCTGCTCCCACAAGTCAATGAAGTTTTACTTTTGACTTCAATGGGAGCACAGTTAAGTCAATGATGGAAGCATATGAAAATTCCACCCATGAGTTCTGCAGTACTCAGCCATTCCAATCTCCATTGAAAGTAGCAGAATATTAATTCTCCACTGAAAGTTTGTTTTTATAACTAAACCTTCCCTCCCAAATATCATCTTGGTGCCTTAGCACTCAACATGACCATATGTTTTTCTTTCTGGCCACCCTTATCCTTTTGGGGCTCTCTGCTATCCCAAGGTTTGCCCAGACCATTGTTGACATTCCACATTTTTCCTTACTTTCACGCTACAATCAGCCCAAAGATAGATGGATTTCCCCTCCCAGCCACAGCAAACCATTCAAATCTGTTGCACCCATGCTCTTCTCATGTCCATTCTTGGTGATGGGATAAAGGGATTTATCATTTACCCCACCTACCTCAGCAGGTCAGTTAAATATTGTGCAGAGTAACAAAGCTGTCAGTGAACATCGGCGCAATGTTACTCAGGGTCAGTACTCAAAGTCTTTCATTTGTGAGGAAGACATAAATAAAAACGACTTCCAGAGCCAATGCACACATTCTCATTACCATTTTAAAGTGACAGGATGGGTTGTCTTAGAGGCAGATTCTGTGTCCAAATGTTCCCCTTCTCTCCTTTGTTCGGGATAAAATAGAAGTCATGGTTGGGTGGTTAAACGATTGATGTTACCCCCCACAAAGGAGAGAGGCTCTGAAGCAAAACATTCCTGATTCTGGTGTGCAGAGGAAAAAACAGCCCTATAATTCATACATATGTAAAAAAATAAGATAAGACAGATTGAAATTCCTATCTGTAATAGGCAGTCTGTAAGATATAAGGCACTCTTCCAGCCCTACCCATGCTAACAAACATCAAGCACTATCCGGCGTGTGTTGGAATGATACATTTCCCCCCTCCCACTTTCCTTTCCTTGACAAGATTAGTTTCTCTGAGATGAAGGCAAATTGAAGAATGTGGCACTGATGCATATAGTCCTGGGTCTATGATAAGCACAGACTGAATGCCCGCCATGCTGAATAGTGCCAAACATCTGCTAGGCTCATGGGAACTAGATTATGGGGTTTTGCTGCTGTTTATTTTATTTTATTTTTCTTTGGAGGCTTAATTTCAGTTCCCCAAACTTCATTCCACTTGTTGTAGGCTAAGTACCTTAACTGCACTTCCTGTATTTCTGGTCATGAGTTTCAACGAACGAGGAAGAGGGACTTGACAGATCAGCCCAAATACCTTACATATCTGGAGATCTCAGCCTCTCTTGAGGACATCACTCTCAGGGCCAACCTTTTGCCAAGAGCCGTTAGAACAAAAGTAAAGATTATTTATATAGCAGTACTGCATTTTATTCATGGGCCAGATATAGCAGCTGTATATCTGGCTGAGAAACTCACCATTCCCTTTCTGACTTCCCTCCCTAATGCAACAACCCATCCAAAGAGAAAGAAAGACACACCCTGGTTGCTGCATTGATAGGAATAAACCAGTGGCTGTTTGTGCTTCTTGTACACCTATCTACCAGTACATGTGCTTCAGGGCTCTGATGACTAGCACTCTAGGCCCGCTCCCTTCCTGCCTTAAAGATTAGCTTCTGTTTCTCATGGGACACTACTGCTTCCCATTCAATGGTGTATAATCTAATCCACCATGGACCCTGGTCTACAAACTTTAGCCTTGTCAAAGTAAGACTGTAGTTTGGAGAGTCACCAGTTCTAGGGCAATCTAGAGTGCCTGCCAACTAAAAGGAGGCAGCAGGCACCAGGTGGTATAGCTGAAGTCCTAGTATGATAAACTGGTACGGTTGCCTGATCTAGTCTGGGAATCAGTGCACATTGTGTTTTTAAAGCTGATGACACATGCTAAGGAAAGAATTCAAACGTACGGCCTCTGCTGACAGAGTGATTAAGTTGGCAGAATTTCATCTGGAGAAATCCCTATTCACTCCTCACCCCTATTCCTTCCTTAAATGTATTCCATAACAGCTACCAGATGGCCCCTTTCACTGTGAACTTGTGCTTCTGTCTCTTTATGAGACAAGGTGTCCCACATTCCGTTCCTACAGCAAGCTGCAGGGAGGACATCTTCCTTTATTTTTGTCTTTATTCCTCAACAAGTAGAGTTGAAAGGTCCACCTTTCCTTCTTGCTTGTCAGCGTGATCTCCTCCCCAGTCTTCGGCTCATCTCTTCAACCCCCCCTCTCATAGCAATAAAAAAGGAAAGTCCTTGGTGTTTCTCAGAAATCACACCAGCATTGATCAGCTGTCTGGCAGTGGCACCTGCTGCTAAGGATACAGATGTACAAGGTGAACTAAAAGGCATCTGTCTATACAGCAGACGGCATGGCCACAGATACGCGATATTACATATTTCTCTTCCCATCTGGTAGAACATTTTTACTCAAGGTTGTACATTTTCAGAGAGGCTTAAAAAAAACCTTAAAATGTCTTCATAGAAATCTCATTAATGAAATGGGGAAATTGGATGGATTTGTTTGCATTTTAAATATAGAAAAGAGTTTCTGTCATTAATTTTGAATGGAAACATTACATTTAAAACAATGATAAATAAAACAGCATGAAAACAAAGTAATCTCATTTCTCTCAACAAGCATTTTACAATGGCAAAATCTCTCATTTGAGCAACATCCCAGCTGGGCTGCACTCAATATCTACATGTACCTTAAAATAAAAGATGGCATGCATTAGGTTAGATAGATTTCAGCATGGCAGACTCTTCTGGGAAAAGCTTCATTTCAGCGAGGCAGATCCCAAGTTCAGAGGGAATTATAGCGAGACCCAAATGTAACGTCCAGGAAAGACTTCTGTGATTCTGTCCAGGATTTTGGAATAACTACAGTAAAAATGGCCACTGGAGAACCCACCCTACATTATATACAATACCCTGTACATGCTAAGTCAAGGCACTAATAAGATTGCTTTAGTCACTTCCACAAGGGCCACCTGGATGTATTCATTGAAGATGCTAGTTCTTTACCTTCATAGTGAGTTTTCCAGGAACTGAGACATACATTATCCAACACAAATGGCCAGATTCTTGGTTCCTCATCTAGCTCTTTTGTGCTGCTCATGCTATACAAAGTAGTTGGAAAATTGCCCTAAAAATACAGCTAGGGAATCTCTTGCATAAGGTAATTCACAGGTGGCACAAATCTGGTGTGGTTGGTGTTGGGGGTAGGGAAAGGGAAGGAGGGAGAATGCCTGGAACAGGAGAGGAGGTAGCCAAAATGCCTTATGCTACAGCAATCCATAACCAGTGGGGCAGAACCAAGCAGGCCATGCCATTACAGCTGGCATAATTTAAAGTAGCCCATAGATTGCTCAAAGTTATGGAGGGGGCTGAAATGACTTTCTCTCAACCCTAGGATCAATGGAGTAGGAGGGTGGCTTAGAGCACACCATGGTTACAGCTCAAGATTTGGCCCAAAAAGTTTGGGACCTATTAACTGCAGCTCTTCCATCTTGTGCTGCAATTCTGTCAGTTCTCCAGATAAATAAGCTAAGTCTGAGGATGGGGTGGTGGGTAGTAGAAAGGAGTACTGGTGATTCAACAGATGTCACTCTTCCCTCTGAGTCAGTACTGAAGCACTGCATCAGCAGGGCATTACAACCCCATTGCCTTGGCCAAATTCAAACTCAGAAAATTATATTCTGCTTCCTTGCATTCCATCTGCATATTCACCTGAATAGGGTATTCTTCACTTCTTCCTCTAGACCAGGGGGGGGCAAACTACGGCCCGGGGGCTGCATCTGGCCCTTCATATGTTTTAATCTGGCCCTCGAGCTCCCGCTAGGGAATGGGGTCGCGGGCTTGCCCCACTCCGCATGTCCCGTGGCTCCCAGAAGCAGCGGCATGTCCCCCCTCCAGCTACTATGTGAAGCAGCATGCCCCCCCTCCAGCTCCTATGCGTAGGTTCCCATTGGTCAGGAACCGCAGCCAATAGGAGCTGCAGGGGCGGCACTTGTGGACAGGGCAGCACGCAGAGCCGCCTGGCCATGCCTCCGTGTAGGAGCCGGAAGGGGGACATACCGCTGCTTCCGGGAGCTGCTTGAGGTAAGCGCCGCCCAGATCCTGCACCCCTGACCCCCTCCTGTACCCCAATCCCCTGACTCAGCCCTGATCCCCCTCCCATCCTCCGAACCCCTTGGTCCGAGCCAGGAGCACTATCCTGCACCCCAAACCCCAGCCCCATCCCAGAGCCCACATCCCCAGCCAGAGCCCTCACCCCCACCCCCCTGCATCTGCCCAGAGCCCCCTCCAACACCCTAAACTCCTCGTTTCTGGCCCCACCCCAGAGCCCGCACCCCCAGCTGGAGCCCTCACCCCCCACACACCCCATCCGCCAATTTTGTGAGCATTCATGGCCCACCATACAATTTCCATACCCAGATGTGGCCCTCGGGCCAAAAAGTTTGCTCACCCCTGCTCTAGACCTCAGCAGGATTCATAACAGGATTAGAAATGTATATGGATAATGAGAATATCCACAGTTACATTAGGAAGGATTTTAAAAATGTTTTTTAAGGAGGGATATAAACTCCCATCCTTTGAGGCATAAGCCAACCACTAATGAGTCAGGAAGAAACTTTCCCCATGAGCAGGCTATTCCATAATTGTCTATTTTGAGATTTCCTCTTAAGCAACTGGTATTGGTCAATGTCAGGGAGAAGGTACTGGATTAGATGGACCATTGGTCTGCTCTGGAATGGCAATTCCTGTATCCTGCCTATTGTCTACCTTTTTAAACAGTTGTTACAGTTCACCTCAAACATGCTTTTCACAACTGGTTGAAGAGAATCTTTTATGTAAAGTGCTTTGGGATCATTTGCAATGAAATGCACTACAGAAATGCATGTTGTTATTAAAGTAATGCTGCCCCATTGCCAGTATGCAATCTTCAATTTGAGAAAACTATGTTCACACTGTGGCTGACCCAGGACAGTTGTCTCCTACTGCACCCTGCTGATGGACTTCGTCCTTTAGCTCAAGTGGTAGTGCCTTGTGCATTGAATTTAGAGGTCGTAGGTTCAATCTCTGCTGACAAACCTAGCCAGTTGGTGTTATATATTTAATTGTTTACATTTGTTTGGTCTAATACCTTCTTATATATGGTTCATTCTATATGGGAAACAAAATGGACCAACTACATGACAATTGCCCCCAATTCTCCATCTAATAAAATGATCTTGGGGAAAGCCAAAAAATGTGGACATGTGGTAACTCTGTCGCTGTCTCACCTTGAGCACATATAGTTGGCTAGTTGCATTTCATTGTCTTATCCTATAACTTCTCTGTAAAGATTTTATTTATCTTACTACCAGCTTTCTAGATTTATGATGCTCATGTTTCTGATTTTATGGGGCCTTTTATGATTGGAGCTTAAGTGATTATTGAGTATCCCATCTGAGAGGGTTCTGCATGAACTTTTCACAAAGGGGCATCAACTTTCAATTCTGCTTGCAACTTAAACTTGAAATGTGATTGATTCACTCTGGCAAAATCACCACCATTATTAATTATTCACCCTCTCAAGAAAAGCTCATCTCCTGCAACTTAAAATTTCATTAACTCAACAGGCAGCAGGGAGAACTATCCAGGATGAGAAAAGGAACAGTCTGCTGCTTTTTAATATTAGCTGCTGGGCATCTCACCTTGGAACAAGGACCTCCACTTATTGGCTGTGCCAAGCCTTGCATTTAGAAATGTCCTGTGTATGTGTCTCTCACATGATGGGCTTCTTAGCTCATGATCCATAACTGAGACTTGCTATTCTGCCGGGCTATGCTAGCTGGAAATAGCCTGGGAAGCACATGCTCTGGAATTCCCAGCGAGGATGGGAGAGCAATTGATGTCTCAGTTTGATACCATTTATCTTCTCATTTTAATTATTCTACTCCTGCTAGCAGCTGTTTCCACTGTACTTCTAAGCTGAGGAAAAGAGAAGCACCAAGAATCCACTTCAGATGGGCACAGAAAAACCCCCAGTGTGGATTCCCCATGACTGCAGCAGGCAAAAAACTACCTAACACACTAGGGCCAGGAAGGCTCCCGCAGACGGCACATACACTTTGGAATATGGAGAAGGAGAATATCCTCCTCAAATAAGCTCCAGCTTCACCTCTCACCTTCAACTATCCACTTCCATTCCTAACAACCAATAGATTGACCCGAAAGGGTTGCCATAAAACCAGCAGATAATTATTCCCTATTCTTTTCAAACATACTGTAGGATCCTTAACAAGAGATACAAGGCAGAAGTGTCCTTGACTGAATATATCTGAAAGATAGTGCCTACCTCCAACCTCTTCCTTTCTACTGACCCACATACCCCACTGCAGCATCAGCACTGAGAGCGTGAACACAAGTTCTGCTGTGGGGCTTCAACACCGCTTCATCGCCATAGGACTAAGGAAGCTGGCCTCTGTTCAAAAATGCCTCATTTTACATGGCAACACGCAGGAGGGTCCCTTCCTCCTCCCCTCCCCAATTCACTCCCCCAAATTTAAAAAAAAAAAAAAATCAGACCAAGGTTGCACACTACTTATTTCTAAATCTTGAGTTCTCCGAGTCTCTCAAAACCCTAATAGAACATTTTAGGTCATCTCAAGCTAACGTGGAGTTTCTTGGAAAAGACCCAATCACACAATATACACTATAGAAATGGACAGGGCCATGAGTCTGGATCTCAACCATCTCCAAAGTGCTTTTTTGAGGGCCTGGGGGTTGCTGAGAGGGCATTCAGAACCCATGTCACAGCTAAGGCTGATCTACAATACAGTTTTTCAGGATGAGGAGGTTTGGATAGTTCAGATCAGCATCTGACCCTTTGGATGTATCTCTGAGCTCAACAAAACCTGTAGATCATTTGCAGTTCTCTAATAGCTAACACAAACAATGCACAGTAGCTGGGCCCATCACTCTGGTGCTTCATATGCATATATTTATTTTATCTGCAGTAGGCCAAATATATCACATTTAAACTGCAGTTACTGGAAATAACTGCAGTACACTGATATTTTCAATAGTGGTATTCATATATTTACACCAACAGTTTTGCCATGTCACTTCTTTAAAATATCCCTCAAACTATTTTAGAGCATGACAACGACTAACCTAACCTACTAGGCAAAATTCAACTCCTAATGAACTTTTCAAAAGGGAAGCATATGGTTAGGCAGGACGCTGGGAGGCAGGATTACTGCATTCTATTCCTGTCCCTGTTACGGACTTGTTGTGACATTTAGCTACCTCATTTAGATTCCCTGTACCTCATTCTCCCCATCTGTAAAAGGGGAATAATAATAATAATATTTTATGTCTCTCTGAGCAGATCTGCTGATTCCGAAGTTGGACGTGGCCTGACAGTAAATGGGTCCGTAACAATAAGTCTGACAACCCCTGAGCAATTAGAGTTGGCATCTCCTGTATTTACCACTACTGTATTTTCCTCTTGATTCAAATAAAAACAATTAGCTCCTCACAGTCCAAGATGCTTACTATTTTACATACCAAGGTACCTGAACCGCTTGCTGACCAGGTCCAAACAGAAGACTACGTACTGCAGTGGAACTACTTTGATTTTTAAAACTTTACTCCAAAAGGTCCCCGGAACCCAGGTTCTAGAGTAAAATGCTTTTCACAGTAAAGTTTTTGCTTGTGAGAATTATCTTCCAGACATGCCCTCTCCCTCCACCCCCCATTACTTTTGCAAATCATCCTTACAAGTTGGGAGCTACAGATGAAAACAACATGATGCACCTGGAGTGTCAGAAGAGCTCAGGAGAGGCAATGCACTAGGAAGGAATAAGTGAGACACAAAGAGCTGTGCGATGGTTGCTAAGGCCTCGTCTACGCTACCGGGGTAAGTCGACCTAAGTTACGCTACTTCAGCTATATGAATAACGTGACTGGAGTCGACGTAGCTTAGGTCGACTTACTGCGGTGTCCTCACTGTGCTGCATCAACGGGAGACGCTCTCTTGTCGACTTACCTTACCTCTCTCGTTCTGATGGAGTACCGGAGAGCTCCCTGCCATCGTTTAGCAGGTCTTCACTAGACCCGCTAAATCGACCCCCGCTGCATCGATCGCAGCAGTGTCAATCCCCAGTGGGTGTAGACATGGCCTAAGATAGCACAGCACAGATGCACACAGCTCTGTCAAGGACAGGTGCTAGGACAGTATATGATAGGGCCACACACCAGTACCTTTTAGGGATGCCACCTGTCCAAATTTTCCCAGGATCATCCCTTTTTGGAGGCAACTGTCCTGTGAAATCTGTAAGGGCGCTCCACGCACACTGCCAGTGGTCCAGTTTTATGGGCTCAGGATCATCCTTGATGTCCCAGTTTTTTCTACCTCAGAGGTGGCAACCCTAGTTCCTCGGGCACCAGGATGGCACAGCATAGGGACACACAGCTGTTCTTGGATTGCAAGCATAGCTTAGGGCACCAATGAGTAGTGGAGGGGTGAACCAGGTGTATCCAGGACTCTAGCAAACAGGAGGCTACTGCACTGGTACGGTTGCGCATGGCTGCAAGGCTAGTGGGTAATGCACAACTTTGCCCAAGGTGCAATGACAGCAGAAAACACATATGCACAACTTGATGTACACATCATGCCAAGAAGTACAAAAAAAAAATGGTAACTTTCTTTCTCAAGGTCCTACTAACAAGGGCCTAGGCGATATGTAAGGGTTAAAGCTTCTCAGAGAAAACAGCTTTTAAAGGGGAAATGCTGGCCCTAAAAACTTGACAGCATCCTAATGGCCTTCTCAATGAACTTGCTTGGAGAACAAAATGATCCTTCCTGTGAAACAGTGTATTTAGTAGATAATTCCTCTCTCTTTCAGACTAGTCAGATTTGGTATTGACCCACACATAGTCTATGCTTCACTGTCACGGAGTTCTAGTCTTAAGACAAGGTGCATGAATGAAGCATCCATGTGCTAGATAACATTTTTAAAATGTCTCACAGCAGAATGACTTAAAGAGAGCAATCATTATTTTAATATCTGTACATTCCAGGTAGGGATATGCATGTTGGAAAATTTCGGAAACATAAAACGAGAATTTATCCGAAGAACCAGGAACAATCCTGTGACAAACACTGTATTCTGATGGGGACTGAGTAGCCAGAAGTTGAAACCAAACCTCAAATCAAAACATGACATCCTAGATCTCAGGCAGCTTTAATGTATACAGCTACAGACCATTGACAGAATGAATTCACACAGTAGAACCACTTTTAAAAAATATCTCGCTCTCTCTTCAGCAAGAAATTTTGCACGGCTTGGCACATTTTTAATTATACAGGGTAAGACAATTAGATAAACTGCCAGAACCCAAGATATTAACATACGGTACCTTGTTGGGACTGTACAAGCAGCACAGGTCCCTCCCAAAATATTAGTGATGCCGGGGTCGGACTCATCCCAGCTAGCTGCTCCCCTCCTGCCTCCAGTTGCAGAGCTCTCACACTTGGTCTCACACAGACTGAGCGTTGAGCCCTGATTCATGATTTCAGGCTCCAGCCATGGAATGCAGCCATTGAAAACTCAGAACTATTTTTACCCTTAACCAGCCGCAGCATTTCTGTCCTATAAAGATTTCTAAAGATAAAGCCTTACTCTAAGCACACACACACACAGATACACACCCTCCTAACTAACTAGGATCTAGGGCTGCCTGCAGTGTTTAATTTGTGCCAGGGCTTGCCAGATATGAGCCCCGGCACCTCTAGGCTTGGCAGTTCATAATCCCAGCACCTCTGGGCTTGCTGCATCAGTTATGAATGTAAAAATATTGCTTGAGCCCCGGCACCTCTTTCATTACAGATTAAGGACTGGCTGCTTGGCATTTAATGTGGCTTTAAGCTGCACAGCTGCTATTAACAAGAAAAAGCAGTTCACAACCTGACATTATTGACAGCCCTCAGAAGTCAAGCGTTTGAGCTCAGTTGTCAAAATGAGAAATTCCTCAGCAATGCTTCACTTCAGGAGGTAAGATTAACTTGGGCAGAGACCGGCCATATTGTCGGTCTTGTACAGCACCAAACACACTATCTGTATTTAACAGATATGTAACAACAACTTAGGCTGACCTTCGGACTCTAGTCGCAAATAAAAATCACTACATCTCTCAGCTCTGTTCTTACAAGAAAACCCAACCACGAGTCCCATACAAATCCTACAAAACTGACAGGGAATCTCAGCTTTCTTTGACTTTTTATCAAGGACATTGCTAAGCGTATTGAACTGTCTCAAATTCATGATCAGTATCCAACCACAGTCAGACTATGTTACAAGAGCTAAATCATAAGATTACACTGGCCATTATGTCAAAGTTCAAAGGAATAAACATTAGCAGCTGGCACACATAGGGTGGTTCTTCCTCTTAAGGATTCCAGCCATGTATTTAAGAGAAAATAAAATCTCTCTGAGGCAGAGGGAAATACAGAACAAAACAAAAAGAAAACAAATACCTTGCTTACTGCATAATTTACTATAATCAAACCTGTGCACATGTACTTTAGTAGAGGACAGCATATAAATAAACAGAACTATAATAGAGTTTAAAAGAGAACTAGATAAATTCATGGAGGTTAAGTCCATTAATGGCTATTAGCCAGGATGGGTAAGGAATGGTGTCCCTAGCCTCTGTTTGTCAGAGGGTGGGGATGGATGGCAGGAGAGAGATCACTTGATCATTACCTGTTAGGTTCACTCCCTCTGGGGCACCTGGCATAAGCCACTGTCAGTAGACAGGATACTGGGCTGGATTGACCTTTGGTCTGACCCAGTATTGCCATTCTTATGTTAACAATTGCATAACTGGACACATACAATGGGCCATATTCACTACTGGGAGCTCAATAACTCAAACCCTTGGTTGGCTCAGATCCTTTTAGGCAGTGGTAAAGATCTGTAAGCATTTATGAGGAACACACGGAATGTGTAAAGTGAGATCCAAAATTTTAGGACAATTGTCAGTAAAGATCAAATATTATTAAAATAATTATTATTTGTATTATGAAAGCTCCTAGAGACCCTAGTAAGAGGTCCAGACTCAACTGTGACAGACACCATTCACACAGATAAGAAGCTGGTCCTTCCCCCAAAGAGTTTCTAATCTTATGAGGAAAGACAGCAGGCAGATACAACAAACAGAAAGGGGGAAGCACAAGTTACTGGGGAGGCAATTATGATTAGCATTAATAAGCAGCTGTCACAAACTACCAGCTTACGGGACAATTTTAGGTACCACAACCCTGACAGTGTCCCTTCAACAAGCAGCTGCAATGTGACCTATAATGCCCTGTTGTAATGACATAAAATGCAATCCTGTGATACAATGATGTAGGCCTGATCCAACGTATTCAAGGTGCAACAGTGCAACCTTTGTAAGAAAAACAAAAAGGCACACAGGGACACCTCTTTTGGCTTTTCAGCAGAGTCCCTCGGGCACTGGATGCAATGTTTCTGCAGCACAGAAGGATGTGGCCCCTTTAAGTAAGTCTGGTGCCGGAATTCTACCCCCTGCTGGCTGAGTGCATTCGGAATGTCGGTTAAGGAGCGAAGGGTTGGTGTGGGGGAGAAGGGGCATGCTGCAGTTAGGTTCTGTGCATGAGAACATGAAACATACCTTCAGTGGGCCCATTATCTGACACCAATGACCTAGCGCTTGGAAAGGGCACTAAATACATAAAGGAATGATGTGAGGTTGTAATGTCTTGAAGCTCGAGCCACTTTAACCTAGTGTTGTGGGAAATAAAGTGGAAGCAATGCTGTTACTGTAAATGTCGCTCTCCATGAGGGAGTATTCCTAGTAAGCACACTCCTGCTATTTGTACAATGAGCTGACTCTCCAGCAGCTCTCTCTAAATTGCAATGAGCCACCAGAAATTCAGTGAGCTGCAGAAATCCAGAGGAGAATAAGACTGGCTAAAAAAAGACAGTATGCAACTAGCATTACAGCAACTGCCACCTCTCTATACTGCGAATTAGGAAGAAAAGGCTCCCGAGCATTCAAGCAATAATCACCTGCTGGTTCTGTTGATAGCACCAACAATGTCTCAAATTACTGACTTTCCACAATGAAGAGAAAAGTTGAGAGGCACTGAAAAAAATCTTACTTGTGCTCTGCGGCAACTTTTGGGTCTCAGTCGTATTCTACTAAATAGACTGTAGCAAAGTTCAAGTAATAGGCTTGTCTAATTTGATCACTATGGGCCCGATGCAAAGTCCACTGAAAGTTAATGGATTTTGAATCAGACCCCTGCTGTCTGTTTCACTGCTACCTTACTCCAATTCTTCTTCCCTCAGCGTAACTCACTTTAAATCTATGGAGTATAAGTGGAGTAAGGCAGTGGTGAATTAGTCCCTAGATATTTAGGGATACCTAGGATGCCCAAGAACAGCAAGCATTTTTGTTTTAATGTGAGAAGTCTTTGCGACATTAGGCAATATGGCTAGATTAGTGGCTACAGTGTGCATACATGCTGTGATCACCAGAGAAGGAGACCTGTCCTCCAAGAGATGCAGAGGAATTGGAGTAGAAACTTCCTTCCCCCTCGGAATGGGTAATAGTTTAATGAAAGGATAATATGCCTAATCTTTATAATGAGAAGTCCATTTTACCTGCAGCACCTAAATTCTGAAACAAAGATGCTCAGTTTCTGTAGTAGTGTAAGATGCACAGAAAGATATCCTAAAATGGGATTTATAACCAGATCTTCAGAGTCTCACTGACTTCATTGGTCATCCACGTGGACACAGTGGTCTATGCTAGCAGTTCCCAATACAGGATTGAGGCCTAACTTCTCACCCAAGACTGGGCATGTACAAAGCTATGCATCCAGACAGTCAACATCAGCTGGGCAGGGAAGGTGTTAAGGGAAAGCACCAAAGAACGTTCTATGTTAAGCAAGAAACAAACAAGGTACGTGAAAGGCAGTTTGCGCTGGAGAACATTTGTCCATCATGCTCTTCATGGTGAGAGATCAGGGGTATACCAGACTGGCTTTGGCTTTCTTGAGAATAGCTTGTCTGTTACAGCTGTACAAAGTCTGTTGACCTCTTTGTAAACTAAAGATTAAAAAAATAATTACACAGAAGTTAAAAGCAAATCTTTTCCCCCCTATAAATGTTATGCCTTACTGAAAGTAAAGTAGCAGCTTAGGAGTATTATTAAACAGTTATTATTCTGTTATTTACAGCCCAGTTGATCAAGAAATTGCCTGTGATGCAATCACTAGACAGCAATGGTTTAGAAATAATATTTACAAAAAAGAAAAAATTAAACACCCAAATCCACACAACTGTTTCTTCCCCAAGCTTTTAAGTCTCAAAATAAAGAGGAAGAAATCCACAGATGTCATGCAGTAAGAATAATTACAGTGACTAGAGGAGATTTTAATACATCAAACAAAGATGGGAGGGTAAATGGAAGAACTGACAAAAGCAATTAGTAATATCGGGTGCCTAATTTGAGACAACTTAAAGAGGGATCTGGATTTCAGAAAATAATGACAGCCTTTTTAAGGTATCTTGAGTTGGGCACCCAAAAATCATTAGTTGCTTTTGAAAAATCTTGGCCTAGATTTTTATGTAGAAAGGGACAGATATCATGAAACAATGTATCTTCCTTACATGTCATTGTATAATATCCCACTCTTTAGAGACCAACATAAAGAAACAGGTAGAGAATTTGAGACTGGTTTACTAAATTTTAGTTTTTAAATGTTCAATAAAAATTTCAACCCACAATAACATAATGCAAATGCCAAAACCCAGAAAGTTTTTCTACTGTTTTCCTTTATTGTTTAAGATGCATGGCAAAGCTGTGAGCTCCAGCTACAAAGGAGAGGTTGAGCGAAAAGATTTGACAGCTGCCCTAGTTCCCACAACTTCCTAACAGTGCTCAGAGGACACAGCCATCTCTCACAGGAATTGAAAAAAAAAAAGTGGAGAGGGAAAAAAATCAAACAGCACAGATTCCAAAACAGGAGCTTTATTCCACGCTTAGTCCCCAAGTTAACTGTTTTATCATCTCTCTGATCTTTGTCTGCACATAAATGTAAACACACACAGGTACCCATACACAGGCACTCATTTCCCCATGGGAAAGGTAGACTCAAGATCCAGTGCCCGCAACTAGTTGTCAGTGCCCATCAAAAAGACACCTATATTGAAGTGAGAAACATGAGAGAGAGAGAGAGACAGAGCGCGAGCGAGAGTGCATGCTATAATGGGGCAGATTTTCAAACAAACTCTGGGAGCCAGCTTCTGTATTGTGGGCATGATCTGTGCCCACAAAGGTGCCACTATTGAGCCCAATTCTGCAAGGTGCTGAGTACCCTCTACTCTCATTCACTTCTTAGAGGCCTTGACTATTTGGAATTAGCCATGGTTCAGCAGTCAGTGGCCAGGAACTGGTGTAGCTTGCACCTATGCAGACCTACAGTGTAGACAAGACAAGGAAAGCCGCAATTTGCACTAACTGAACTTCAGTTTCAAAAAAGAGTGAGGGCAACCAGTGCAAATTGTGCCTTTTCTAGCCTATGCTTGTGGCTTGCACTGAAGCAGGTACACTGGGTGCTGGCCACCAATTGTTGAATCCCAAGCACAGACAAAACACACAGCACTTCTCAGGAGATGCTTAAGTTCTTTGCAAGATAGGCTCATTAGTAATTAGTAGTGTTCTCTAATTTGTAACCACAAACCACTAGAGGTTTAACCATTGATAACTATTCTCGTAACATTATGGGCACAAATTGTTGTGTGCGCCAAATGTTGTCCATTAATGAAAATCTGGGGCAGTGTGTGTGTGTGGAGTTGTCACATATGAATATATTTGTTTGGCTGAAAACGTCTATAAAATTCCATGAAAAACAAAAACTTGAAAATCCTAGCATTAACGTCAAATCTGAGAAATCAACCTCTGGAAATCCCAGAAGCTTAGGTTCAACACTCAACTCTAACACTGCTCCTGATGAGTTTGCCTTCAGTTCTGGTCTGTTTGTATCTGTGACAGAGTATAACCCCCCACACCCTGCAGGCAAGAAGGGGTTAAAGAGCAGCTTTGGACTTAGGCAGCCCTGCCCCACCACAACTGTGAGGCATGCCACTCTTGGTGGAGGAGCCTTAAAGAAGCTGCTCAGTTCAAAAGGCCCAAGACAGACCTCTCACACTCAGCTCCCAGAGATGAGAACTGTAACAAGCCAAGCTACCTTAAGCTAGCTGTGAATATAGAATGGTAGGACTGATGACTGGAGGATCTGGGTAGGACAGAGAAACTGGAGCTGCTCCTTATTTCTATTAATTTCACTTCTTTTTCTTTATTACCTTGTAGACTGTGACTAGGGGCTGGGCCCCAGGACAGAGTCCTGCTGAAAACATGAGCCTCCTGAGGAGAAGGTGGACACATTGTAGTTAAGTCACCCAGGGAAGGAGCAAGATCTCTAGCCAGACCAACCACAAGGGTCCCTGGGCTGAAACCCAGGGTAGAGGGAGGGACTGATTCCCTTACAGCCACACCGGCAGGACTAGCCAGAAGACTCCAGATACAAGGGTCCAGAAAGACTATTGGACCTGGGACTATTGGGTGAAAACCCTGGTGTGACACTGGCAAGACAGACGCTAGCTCTTGCCTACAATGCAGTCATTAGCTAAGAACTGACAACCTTGTAGCTGGAGACCAGATCAGGTCACCTCTGTTAGTTTTGCTCAAAACAGGTATTAGTCTTATAAGGATGTATTTCATCTTTAGACTCTGAAATGCTTGTAAGTTGCTGCATGTATTAATCTCATTGGAATGTCTATATTCCGTGCTAGAAGAAAAATAGGACAGTTCAGCTTTATAACTTTGAAAATGTTTGCTCTGAAGTTGTGAACTCAGGCACGGGAATCATTCCACCCCTGCACCCCTACCTCCAGTAGGACTATCAAAATCAGATGGGCCATCAAAGATAATCAAAATACAAAGGATTGGTTAATGGCCCTATCGCACCTGGGAAATGCTACGTGTAAGGACGATCATACTGTGGGCTGAACGAAGGAAATAAAACAAAGCCACAGGAAATTTTTCTATCTTTTTGGCTGTTTGAATTCTGAAGGGCCACAGACTCTAAACTGAAGCCAGAGATCCCCAGCGGCTGACTCCTGGGTCTGCACTGAAAGACACTTTGAATTGACAGATCACTACAACTGTGGCTCTTGGGATTTAGATGGTCACTCATTTGCATTTATATGTTTGCTTGATTTAACCTATAAATAACTCTTATTTTTTCCTAGTTAATAAACCTTTAAGTTAGTTTATTACAGGATTGGCCACAGGTGTTGTCTTTGGTGTGAGATCTAAGATATAAATGTATCTGTGGTAAGCGACTGGTCTCTTGGGACTGGAAGCAACCTGAATATTTTGTGGGTTTTGGTGTAAATGACCATTTATCACTAAGTTCAGCTTGCCTAAGTGGCAAGATAGACCGGAGAGCCTCAGGGGACTGTCTGTGACTCCATAATAAGACTCTTATAGTGATCCAGGAGTTCACATTTGTTACTGGCTTGGTGAAATCTAATTATAGAACATACCTCTAGTTTGGGGTGTCTGCCCTCTTTTTGACAGTCTGCCATGAGGAAAGCACTCATGGTCGTGAGCCACTCCAGACAGCATGATGCCTGCAGACCAAAGGTGGACCTGGCTGATGGGCCAAGCCAAAGGGGAATGACAGGCAGACCTGGTCAGCTGGACTGTAGAGCAGTGGTTCTCAACCAAGGGTACATCAACTCTAGATATTTGCCTAGTTTTATAAACAGGCTAATAAAAAGCACTAGCAAAGTCAGTACAAACTAAAATTTCATAGACAATGATTTGTTTATACTGTTCTATATACTGTACACTGAAATGTAAGTACAATATTTATATTCCAATTGATTTTCATTTTTACCATATAATTATAAAACAAAAGTCAGCAATTTTTCAGTAGTGGTGTGCTGTGACACTTTTGTATTTTTATCTCTGATTTTATAAGTCTTTAAAGTGTGGTGAAACTTGGGGGTTCACAAGACAAATCAGACTCTTGAAAGGGGGTACAGTAGTCTGGAAAGGTTGAGAGCCACTGCTGTAGAGGACAAAGCCCTGCAACATCACATCTAACCACGAGGAGGGGCACCAATTGGTCAGTCCCTTTGTCACAGTATCATTACATATTATTTGTCCAAAAATGCAACATGCAACAATAACTGGAATTTCTTGTACAAACTCTAATTTCTCTCTAAGCTCCATGTTCTTTCCCAATCTGTTCCGGTCTCTCTGCTCTTTATCCCCTCCTTCTCTAACTACTCCTTTCCCCCTACCCCCATTCTTATTGCAAGTCTCCTGCATACAGGATTCATTCTTCTCTCTGCTCTGATTTGCTAATGTCATATTCAGTAAGGAAGATCTATTGGACTATCTGTTGGACACAGTGTTACCTGTGTGGGAAGAGGAAGTAGGATATCTGGGTTCCACACAGCAGCTCCAGCTCCCAAGTAGCTAATGCTGGTGCCTCCAGGGCAGCTCCAGTGCTGCATGAGGGCAGCTCACCAGAACAGGAAGGCGGACAGGAGGGGAGAATAGTGCCCGCAAATAATTTGGCACTGTGGGTAGCTGCCCACGATACCAAATGCCAGCCCTGTTCAAAATTTCTGGTTGTGGTTAGGCCTCCTAATTTAAAACTCATTATGCCCATGCCATATCCATTCTAATGTCACCTGCGGAACTGAGGGATGGCACCTGGACCCAAAAAATGTTTGTTTCTTCTGGTTCCTCCACCAGCAGCCTGCGGCCAGCCAATGGAACTCAGCGGTATGTCATGCTGTTGCTTCTTAATAACTTCTTGTTCTTGTCAGGGTCCTCTGAGAGGCCCAAATCTCAAGGATCCTTCCTTAATCCTCCCACGGAGAATCCCCAAGTCAAAGTCACAGAGTACTTCAGGGGTCGGCAACCTTTCAGAAGTGGTGTGCCGAGTCTTCATTTATTCACTCTAATTTAAGGTTTCGCATGCTGGTAATACATTTTAACGTTTTTAGAAGGTCTCTTTCTATAAGTCTATATTATATAACTAAACTATTGTATGTAAAGTAAACAAGGTTTTCAAAATGTTTAAGAAGCGTCATTTAAAATTAAATTAAAATGCTGATCTTACGCCACCAGCCTGCTCAGCTCGCTGCCAGCCTGGGGTTCTGTTCATCTAGGCTGGAAGCGGGCTGAGCAGGGCCTGAGGCCGGGACCCCAGACCTGGGGGGGGGGTGTTTCAGGGGTCAGGTCAGAAGGCTGGGGTGTATGTGGGGGGGAGTTCAGGGATCAGAGCAGAGGGCTGGGGTGTGGGGGGGGG